>NC_086446.1:602397916-602566714 GCF_028390025.1 Pseudophryne corroboree
TGTCAAGACTGAGGCCTTTGTTGACAGTGGGGCCGATGGGGTTTTCATGGACCGTCAATTCGCCATGGAACACTCTGTTCCCTCAGTACCTTTGGCATCAGAGATTGAGATCTGTGGGTTAAACGGGGAACCATTGTCCCAGGGTAAAATTACCTCCTGCACCAGCCAAATTCCTTTGTTTATTGGAGCCACACACTCTGAAAAATTGTCTTTTTATGTGACTGTCTGTTCTTTTGCCCCATTGGTTTTGGGGTTACCCTGGTTAAGGGCCCATAACCCTCAATTTGACTGGGTCTCTGGGGAGATTCTTAGTTGGGGTAGTGATTGTTTCAGGAGTTGCTTGAGCCTTCCAGTCAGGCTCTCGCAGCTAAGTTTGCCAGGATTGCCAGGATGTTATGCAGATTTTGCGGATGTGTTCTCCAAAAAAGTTGCGGAGGTACTACCTCCCCATCGCCCCTATGACTGTGCCATTGATTTGTTGCCGGATGCTAAGCTTCCCAAGAGCAGGTTGTACTCCCTGTCACGTCCTGAGACTCAGGCTATGGCAGAGTACATTCAGGAGAACTTGGCTAAGGGATTTATCAGACCCTCACAGTCCCCAGTTGGGTCGGGGTTATTTTTCGTGGGTAAAAAGGACGGTTCGTTGCGACCCTGCATCGACTTCAGGGAATTGAACCGTATCACGATTAAAAACTCGTACCCACTGCCTCTCATTTCGGTTTTGTTTGACCAGCTTCGTACTGCCACCATTTTTTCTAAGATTGACCTACGCGGTGCTTACAATCTAATCCGAATAAGAGAGGGGGATGAATGGAAAACTGCCTTTAATACCCACTCAGGGCATTATGAATATTTGGTGATGCCTTTTGGGCTCTCTAATGCCCCGGCAGTCTTCCAGGAATTCATGAATGATGTGCTCAGGGAATATCTGGATAGATTCTTAGTTGTTTATCTAGATGACATCCTAATCTTCTGTCATTCCCTGGAGGAACATCGGAAGCATGTACGCTTAGTCCTCCAGAAACTCAGAGACCACCAGCTTGGGGCGAAGCTGGAGAAGTGCGAGTTTGAAGTCCAGCAAATCGCATTTCTAGGGTATATTATCTCCTCAGAAGGTTTCCAAATGGAGGGTTCTAAGGTACAGGCAGTCCTGGATTGGGTGCAGCCCACTAGTTTGAAGGCGCTTCAGCGTTTTCTGGGCTTTGCGAATTTTTATAGACGGTTTATCGCTGGATTTTCGTCTACAGTGGCCCCCTTGGTGGCACTCACTAAGAAAGGGGCGGATGTTGCTCACTGGTCTTGTGAGGCCAAAGCGGCCTTTGCCCGTCTCAAAAGGGCATTTGTCTCGGCCAAGGTGCTGCGACACCCAGATCCAGAGCGTCCTTTTGTGGTAGAAGTGGATGCCTCTGAGATAGGTATTGGGGCAGTGCTCTCTCAGATGGGGGTGTCTGATAATCGCCTTCATCCCTGTGCCTACCTTTCCCGTAAATTTTCGTCTGCCGAGATGAATTATGATGTGGGTAACCGGGAATTGTTGGCTATAAAGGATGCACTCGGGGAGTGGAGACACTTGCTTGAGGGGGCTAAGTTTGTGGTCTCAATTCTCACCGACCATAAGAATCTGGCATATTTAGAGTCAGCGAAGCGGCTCAATGCCAGGCAGGCACGATGGGCTTTGTTTTTTGCTCGCTTTAATTTTTTGATAACATATCGCCCTAGGTCAAAAAACATCAAGGCTGAGTTTTGCTCCAGTTCAAGAGACCACCGAGGAGCCGTTGCCCATTGTGTCCCCATCATGTATTAAAGTGGGCATTACTCAGGACCTCTTGTCATTAGTCCTTAGAGCACAGGAGCAGGCTCCTCCAGACCTTCCGGTAGGTCTCTTGTTTGTGCCTCCTAGGTTAAGACAGCGAGTGTTCCTGGAATTCCATGCCAAGAGGTCGGCAGGGCATCCGGGTATTGCCAGAACTCGGGAGTTGCTGTCTAGGGCGGTGTGGTGGCCCTCGGTGGCTAGGGATGTGGATCAGTGGGTTTGAGCATGTGACGTTTGTGCCCGAAATAAAACTCCTAGAGGGGTTCCTGTCGGCCCATTACATCCACTCTCTATTCCGTCTAAGCCATGGACCCACATTTCCATGGATTTTGTGGTGGACTTGCCCAAATCCTCGGGGATGACAGCCATTTGGGTTGTCGTTGACAGGTTTTCGAAGATGGCGCATTTCGTTCCACTGGTTGGGTTGCCATCGGCCAGACGCCTGTCTGAGTTATTTATGCAGCATGTTGTGCGCCTCCACGGGTTGCCACTTGATGTGGTCTCTGACCGTGGATCCCAGTTTGTGGCCAAATTCTGGAGGGCATTTTGTTCTGATCTCCAGATTTCTGTGAGCTTGTCGTCAGGCTACCATCCACAGTCTAATGGGCAGACTGAGAGGGTGAACCAGTCCTTGGAGCAGTTCCTCAGGTGTTATGTCTCCAAGTGTCATACTGACTGGGTTGCTCATCTGTCCATGGCGGAGTTTGCCTATAACAACGCGGCTCACTCTGCTACAGGGATCTCTCCCTTCCTTTGTGTGTATGGGCATCATCCTAAGGCCAATTCTTTTGACCCCCTGGATTCCACGTCTGGTGGTTCCTCTGTTGTTTCGGTCCTTAGGGGTATTTGGAGGAAAGTGAAGAAAGCCCTTGTGTCTGTGTCATTAGTGACCAAAAGGGTTTTTGATAAGCAGAGAAGACCCTGCAGCTTCAAATTAGGAGACTTCGTCTGGTTGTCCACCAAGAATTTGAAGTTGAAGTTGAGACAGCCATCTCATAAGCTTGGCCCCTGGTTCATCGGCCCTTATAAGATCACCAGGGTTATCAATCCGGTGGCATTTCAGTTAGATCTGCCCCGTTCATTGGGTATCAATAAAACATTTCATTGTTCCCTTTTAAAACTGGCGGTTAGTAATCCTTCTTCCAGTGGAAGACCTTCTCCTCTTCTGATACGGGGTCAGAGGGAGTTTGTGGTTGAAAGGGTTCTTGACTCCAAGATGGTTCGGGGTCGGATGTCATTTTTGGTGCACTGGAAGGGGTATGGCCCGGAGGAGCGGTCGTGGGTGCGCAGTTGTGATCTTCATGCCCCCAGACTGATACGCTCTTTCTTCTCGCAGTTCCCCGATAAACCCGGTGGTAGGGGTTCTTTGACCCCTCGTCAGAGGGGGGGGGTACTGTTAGGATCTCCTGCTCTGTGCTGCTACGTCGCCATGGCAACCGGGAGGCAAGTGTTAGCGAAGTAACCTGAGCGCAGCTGATACTCCGGTCCGGGTTTTTACTGTGTAGTGGTTACAGGCTCTGTGCACGGCAGGGAATCCGGTGCTGGTTTTGTGCTCACAGTCTGTGAGGTCTGAGTGGGGCGTGGACAGCACCTGCTTTATAAACCATCCTCTCAGGCTAGGCAAATGCTGCTGAATCTTTGTTTGTTAGTCAGTTCCAGAGAGTTAGCTAGTACTGTGTGACTTTGTATTTACTTGTTGCTTACTGCGAATGGGCCTTTGGATTCGGTACTTCATTCTGCCAATCCGGACCTAGCAGTAAGACTGGAGTCAGTTGTTTGACCTGCTGGGGTTCTTTTGCTATTCTGTGAACCCAGCAGGTTTGCGGCTGTACTCTCAGACCTGCTTGCTTAATCCTCCCTCACTGTGCAGGGCGTCCAGGTGTCAGTTTAGTGGCAGTAAGCTGAACCTGTGCCCTGCAAGTGGGGGTTAGGATTGTGGATACTCTCCTTGTGTCTATATTTCTATCTCTGACCAAGGAGTTTATTCCCACACCCGTTGGTAACCCTTTGGGGTTTTTTCTGTTGCTCTTAGCAACATCATTTCAGGTGCTCCACATGTTAAATCACTACACATCGCTTCATTGTCCGCTCTATTCCATCTGAGCATTCCTGACACTAGGGAGACACCCAATTCCTGAGCCTTTGGGCTTCTCCGTTCACTTTGTGTTTATTAGTTATTCCATCACCTCCTGTGTATGTTATGTTATACTGTCTGTGAGTTTGTTTGCTTCGCTTCCCTCTCTGTTCATACACCGGTATACTCCTGTTAGCACTGGTGGGTGTAACAGTACCCCACCTACCAGGTGCCTCCACCACCAACACCGGCCGCATCATCTACACCAGCACGGCCACCGAGGCCAACTCAACGCACTCCACAGCCACCCAGGACATCGACGCCACATCAGGAGGAAGAAGAGGATCCGGACAACCAACAACCACCATAAGCTCGATCGTATTGTTTTATTATTTACTATGTTTTTCATGTTTCCCTTTCTCCCCCTCCCATTAGTTTTTTTTCCTTCTTACTATTGTTTTAAATTTGTGCTGGCCTACCCCACCCCAGACCGGGTACTAACAAGAAGCTATATGTCTAGACATACATGCGCGGGCATGTATGCGTGTGGTAACTAATGAAAGCTCCTTGCGGTTACATATATGATGGGCCAAAGAGCTATTCTGATACCACTTCCCCCCCCCAAAAAAAAACTCAATTTTGAATTGATGTAAATTAGGCTTTCACTGTTGTGTGAATTTACTATTCACTAGTGTTTGTTTTTTGCTTCTTCATAGGATTGTTTGAAAAATTTAAGTGGATGGCATAGATGTGTTGTGCGTACCAAGGTGAGTAAAGCCATGTTTCAATGTATATATTCCAGAAACTTTGTCCCACCTGCCCTTGGGGAACAACACAGTCCAGCAATGGGTCATGCTGGACTGTGTGGTTCCACAACTGCAGGCGTGTCAAAGTGCTGAACACTGACACCACTCTGCCACTTTGGACCGCCTGCCCTTGGAGAACAACACAGTCCAGCAATGCGTCATGCTGGACTGTGTGGTTCCACAAATGTTCTTGGGAAAGGAATGTGAACATGACATCATTACAGTGTCTTTACTTAATATGGAATTTCTTTTTTTTCACAGATATCTACACAAGAAAAAGGAATGTAAAGAAGAACAAACACTTCTTTTTTTGTTTTATTACATTTTATTTTTTAATTAAAAAAAATTCAAGTATAATTCTTCAATAAATTGTTAAAATGAGAAGTTTTGTGTGTTTTCTTTAAATTATTAGTAAATGAAATGTAAAATAGGGCATTTCAGAGATGCAGTGGTATTGAAGGTATTGTGGTAGGTCGCCCATGGTACAGCAGGGGAACTGTCCTGTCCCTTCACATCCACGCTGGTTCCTGCACCTTGGGAAGGATACTCCGCAAGACCTGTGGAAGAGAATAGTATGAGGTTCCAGGTATTTTCAATAGTGTCATTCTTCTTGGAAAAGACAAGGTACAAGCAACATTTGCAAACAAACAGGTTACATTGGCCTTTGTCCCAAATGCAATCCTCCGGCACTTGAGAAACTACACATCCCAGCATGCCCTGACACAGCGTAAGCATTGCTGTGCAGGGCATGATTGGATATGCAGTTTTGCAAATGCCGGAGGACCGCACTTTGGACATGCCAGGGTTACTTGGACAAGAGGGAGTTTTGGGCAATACATCTCACCTGAGGGGGGGTGTCTGCTACATGGCGGAGGTTCAGGTCCACATCACAAGTAGGTTGCCCATGGTACAGCAGGGGAACTGTCGTGTCCCTTCACATCCACGCTGGTTCCTGCAACTTGGGAAAGATACTCCCCAAGACCTGTGGAAGAGAAAGAGGAGGTAATTTGAGAGTGTTTCCTCCACCCTGGGAAAGAACAAAAGGTCCCAGCAACACTGCGCATATACACAGGTTACTCAGACAAGATGGAGTTTTGGCCAATATATCTCACCTGAAAGAGTGACTCTGTAACATGGCGGTGGTTCAGGTCCACATCACAAGTAGGACGTCCATGGTAGAGTGGGGTAAACTGGTCCAATACTGGAGTGGCTTTGGAGTGGCTTTGCAGAAGTGTATCCTGGGTAAAACTGTGGAATCATGGGTACATTTCCCTCAGCAGAGTGCAGGAAAATTATTCTTTTAAAAAATCTATTAAATAATACTTGTGGGTCATAAATACACAAACCAAGTAGATAATCCCTTGTAATATAAATAGATATGCTATTAGCAATCCAAAAAGCACAAAAAAATACATGTTTTAAATTTTTTTAATCAGCTCACGCCAGCAAAGTGAGGCGGAATGAAATCGACGAAATGCCTGTCGAAAAGCACTGTTGTCGAATCGACATTCTTCAATTGAATATACTTTTGTCGAAAAGATGCATTTTTACCATTGCAGACATGTCGAATTGAAAAAAACGTCACCGGAAGTGTGGCGGAAGTGCCGCTATTTACTGTTCTAATCCTTCCTACACGTTATATGAACAGTTTTTGGACTCAGAAACCACTCGTTTTAGATGTTAATATGCCCTTAATGACATCCACAGACTGCTGTCATGTTTTGAAACCACCATCATGTATATTTTTATGTGAGATCTCTAGATTGAATCACCTGACCACCTGTGATGTCACAACCCCTTACCTAGTATGTAAGGGTATAAATAGGCTTGAGAAATCATTCTGTCCCTACCCTTTGAAGAAGTCATATGTGACGAAACGCGTTGGGTTCCCTGCACTGACCCCCTGCTCATTTTTAAAGCTAAGTCGAATCTCCTACCTTATATTGAGATTTTATATACTTTTATCTCTTAAAAATTTGTACATTTTTATCTATTAGCTTTTATACCTTAATAAAACTGGTTTGTACAGCATAGGACGCCAGGCCTATTAGGACGCTGCAGTGGCTAGTATATGAAGTGGCTAGTTATTAAGTGGCAGCTAATATCAATAGCAGTGTTATACCTGTGTTTCACTGGTTGCATCTTCAGCTGATACTTGGAATTGACTCCTGTCTCTCCTTTTCACCAACAGGTAACTAATGCAGAGGGCTGACCACTGTTTCTAGCTAAAGGATATATTTGGTAACTAATGCAGAGGGCTGACCACTGTTTCTAGCTAAAGCATATATGGTAACTAATGCAGAGGGCTGACCACTGTTTCTAGCTAAAGGATATATTTGGTAACTAATGCAGAGGGCTGACCACTGTTTCTAGCTAAAGGATATATTTGGTAACTAATGCAGAGGGCTGACCACTGTTTCTAGCTAAAGGATATATTTGGTAACTAATGCAGACCACTGTTTCTAGCTAAAGGATATATTTGGTAACTAATGCAGACCACTGTTTCTAGCTAAAGGATATATTTGGTAACTAATGCAGAGGGCTGACCACTGTTTCTCTAACGTCCTAGTGGATGCTGGGACTCCGTCAGGACCATGGGGAATAGCGGGCTCCGCAGGAGACAGGGCACATCTAAATAAAGCTTTTAGGATCACATGGTGCGTACTGGCTCCTCCCCCTATGACCCTCCTCCAAGCCTCAGTTAGGTTTTTGTGCCCGTCCGAGAAGGGTGCAATCTAGGTGGCTCTCCTAAAGAGCTGCTTAGAAAAAGTTTTTTTAGGTTTAAATCTCAGTGAATCCTGCTGGCAACAGGATCACTGCATCGAGGGACTTAGGGGAGAGATTTCCAACTCACCTGCGTGCAGGATGGATTGGAGTCTTAAGCTACTGGACACTTAGCTCCAGAGGGAGTCGGAACACAGGTCCTCCTGGGGTTCGTCCCGGAGCCGCGCCGCCGATCCCCCTTACAGACGCTGAAGACGGAGGTCCGGAAAGCAGGCGGCAGAAGACTCCTCAGTCTTCATGAAGGTAGCGCATAGCACTGCAGCTGTGCGCCATTGTTGCTACACGTCTCACTGATTCAGTCACGGAGGGTGCAGGGCGCTGCTGGGGGCGCCCTGGGCAGCAATATTAAATACCTTTAGTGGCAAAATAAATACATCACATATAGCCATTAAGGCTATATGTATGTATTTAACCCAGGCCAGTTTTCTTAAAACCCGGGAGAAAAGCCCGCCGAAAAAGGGGCGGAGCTTATTCTCCTCAGCACTCAGCGCCATTTTCCTGCTCAGCTCCGCTGGTGAGGAAGGCTCCCAGGACTCTCCCCTGCACTGCACTACAGAAACAGGGTAACAAAGAGAAGGGGGGCATAATTTGGCGATATTGATATATTAAAAGCGCTTATATCAAAAACAACACCTTCTAGGGTTGTTTATATACATTTATAGCGTTTTTGGTGTGTGCTGGCAAACTCTCCCTCTGTCTCCCCAAAGGGCTAAGAGGGTCCTGTCTTCGATTAGAGCATTCCCTGTGTGGCTGCTGAGTGTCGGTACGTGTGTGTCGACATGTATGAGGACGATGTTGGTGTGGAGGCAGAGCAATTGCCGGTAATGGTGATGTCACCCCCTAGGGAGTCGACACCGGAATGGATGGCTTTAGTTATGGAATTACGTGATAATGTTAGCACATTACAAAAGTCAGTTGACGAAATGAGACGGCCGGAAAACCAGTTAGTACCGGCTCAGGCGTCTCAGACACCGTCAGGGGCTGTAAAACGTCCCTTACCTCAGTCAGTCGACACGGGTACCGACACAGATGAATCTAGTGTCGACGGTGAAGAAACAAACGTATTTTCCAATAGGGCCACACGTTATATGATCACGGCAATGAAGGAGGCTTTGCAGATCTCTGATACTGCTGGTACCTCAAAAAGAGGTATTATGTGGGGGGTGAAAAAACTACCTGTAGCTTTTCCAGAATCAGAGGAATTGAATGACGTGTGTGACGAAGCGTGGGTTAACCCAGATAGAAAACTGCTAATTTCCAAGAAGTTATTGGCATTATACCCTTTCCCACCAGAGGTTAGGGCGCGCTGGGAAACACCCCTTAGGGTGGATAAGGCGCTCACACGTTTATCAAAGCAAGTGGCATTGCCGTCTCCTGATACGGCCGCCCTCAAGGATCCAGCAGATAGGAGGCTGGAAACTACACTGAAGAGTATATACACACATACTGGTGTTATACTGCGACCGGCAATAGCCTCAGCCTGGATGTGCAGTGCTGGGGTAGTGTGGTTGGATTCTCTGACTGAAAATATTGATACCCTGGATAGGGACAGTATTTTATTGACTCTAGAGCAATTAAAGGATGCTTTTCTTTATATGCGAGATGCTCAGAGAGATATTTGTACTCTAGCATCAAGAGTAAGCGCGATGTCCATATCTGCCAGAAGAAGTTTATGGACGCGACAGTGGTCAGGTGATGCGGATTCCAAAAGGCATATGGAAGTATTGCCATATAGAGGAGAGGAATTATTTGGGGTCGGTCTTTCGGACCTGGTGGCCACGGCAACTGCCGGCAAATCCACTTTTTTACCTCAGACCCCCTCCCAACAGAAAAAGACACCGTCTTTTCAGCCGCAGTCCTTTCGCTCCTATAAAAACAAGCGACCAAAAGGACAGTCTTATCTGCCGCGAGGCAGAGGAAAGGGTAAGAGAGGGCAGCAAGCAGCCCCTGCCCAGGACCAGAAGCCCGCCCCGGGTTCTACAAAGCCATCAGCATGACGCTGGGGCTTTACAAGCGGACTCAGGAGCGGTGGGGGGTCGACTCAAGATTTTCAGCAATCAGTGGGCTCGCTCACAAGTGGACCCGTGGATCCTGCAGATAATATCTCAGGGTTACATGTTGGAGTTCGAAAGGTCTCCCCCTCGCCGGTTCCTAAAGTCTGCTTTACCAACGTCTCCCTCAGAAAGGACGTCGGTTTTGGAAGCCATTCACAAGCTGTATTCTCAGCAGGTGATAGTCAAGGTACCCCTCCTACAACAGGGGATGGGGTATTATTCCACACTATTTGTGGTACCGAAGCCGGACGGTTCGGTAAGACCTATTCTAAACCTGAAATCCTTGAACCTGTACATACAGAAATTCAAGTTCAAGATGGAGTCACTCAGAGCAGTGATAGCGAATCTGGAAGAAGGGGACTTCATGGTGTCCCTGGACATAAAAGATGCTTATCTGCATGTCCCAATTTACCCCTCACACCAAGGGTATCTCAGGTTCGTGATACAAGACTGTCATTATCAGTTTCAAACGCTGCCGTTTGGTTTGTCCACGGCCCCTCGGGTCTTTACCAAGGTAATGACCGAAATGATGGTTCTTCTACGAAGAAAAGGCGTATTAATTATCCCTTACTTGGACGATCTCCTGATAAGGGCAAAGTCCAGAGAACAGCTGGAAGTCGGTGTAGCACTAACCCAGGTAGTGCTTCAGCAACACGGGTGGATTCTGAATCTTCCAAAATCTCAATTGACCCCGACAACTCGTCTGCTGTTCCTGGGAATGATTCTGGACACGGTTCAGAAAAAGGTGTTTCTCCCGGAGGAGAAAGCAAGGGAGTTATCCGAACTTGTCAGGAACCTCCTAAAACCAGGAACTGTGTCAGTACATCAATGCACAAGAGTCCTGGGAAAGATGGTGGCTTCTTACGAAGCGATTCCATTCGGCAGATTCCATGCACGGACATTTCAGTGGGATCTGCTGGACAAATGGTCCGGATCGCATCTGCACATGCATCAGCGGATAACACTGTCACCAAGAACAAGGTTGTCTCTCCTGTGGTGGTTGCAGAGTGCCCATCTGTTAGAGGGCCGCAGATTCGGCATACAGGACTGGGTCCTGGTGACTACGGATGCCAGCCTACGAGGCTGGGGAGCAGTCACACAGGGAAGAAACTTCCAGGGCGTGTGGTCAAACCTGGAGACGTCCCTTCACATAAATATACTGGAGCTAAGAGCGATCTACAATGCTCTAAGCCTGGCAAAATCGCTGCTTCAGGGTCAGCCGGTGTTGATCCAGTCGGACAACATCACGGCAGTCGCCCACGTAAACCGACAAGGCGGCACGAGAAGCAGAAGAGCAATGACAGAAGGGCGGAGAATCATGTCATAGCACTGTCAGCAGTGTTCATCCCGGGAGTGGACAACTGGGAAGCAGACTTCCTCAGCAGACACGACCTTCACCCGGGAGAGTGGGGACTTCATCCAGAAGTCTTCCACATGATTGTGAACCATTGGGAAAAACCAAAGGTGGACATGATGGCGTCTCGCCTCAACAAAAAATTGGACAGATATTGCGCCAGGTCAAGAGACCCTCAGGCAATAGCTGTGGACGCTCTGGTAACACCGTGGGTGTACCAGTCAGTGTATGTGTTCCCTCCTCTGCCTCTCATACCAAAGGTACTGAGAATTATACGGAAAAGAGGAGTAAGAACAATACTGGTGGCTCCGGACTGGCCAAGAAGAACTTGGTATCCGGAACTTCAAGAGATGCTCACGGAGGATCCGTGGCCTCTACCTCTAAGAAGGGATCTGCTTCAGCAGGGACCTTGTATGTTCCAAGACTTACCGCGTCTGCGTTTGACGGCATGGCGGTTGAACGCCGGATTCTAAAAGAAAAGGGCATTCCAGAGGAAGTTATTCCTACCTTGATTAAGGCTAGAAAGGAAGTGACTGTACAACATTATCACCGCATTTGGCGAAAATATGTTGCGTGGTGTGAGGCCAAGAAGGCTCCAACGGAAGAATTTCAATTGGGTCGATTCTTACATTTCCTGCAAGCAGGATTGTCTATGGGCCTAAAATTGGGGTCCATTAAAGTTCAAATTTCGGCCTTATCAATCTTCTTCCAGAAGGAATTGGCATCAGTGCCTGAAGTACAAACTTTTGTCAAAGGTGTACTACATATACAACCCCCAATAGTGCCTCCAGTGGCACCGTGGGATTTGAACGTAGTTTTGAATTTTCTCAAATCTCATTGGTTTGAGCCTCTAAAATCGGTAGATTTAAAATACCTTACATGGAAGGTAACCATGCTATTGGCCCTGGCTTCAGCCAGGAGAGTTTCAGAGTTGGCGGCTTTATCATACAAAAGCCCATATCTGATTTTCCATTCGGACAGGGCAGAACTGCGGACACGTCCTCATTTTCTCCCTAAGGTGGTTTCGGCTTTTCACTTGAACCAGCCTATTGTGGTGCCTGCGGCTACTAGCGACTTGGAGGACTCCAAGTTACTGGACGTTGTCAGAGCATTAAAAATATATATTTCAAGGACAGCTGGAGTCAGAAAATCTGACTCGTTGTTTATATTGTATGCACCCAACAAGATGGGTGCTCCTGCGTCTAAACAGACGATTGCACGTTGGATCTGTAGCACAATCCAACTTGCACATTCTGTGGCAGGCCTGCCACAGCCTAAATCTGTAAAGGCCCACTCCACAAGGAAAGTGGGCTCATCTTGGGCGGCTGCCCGAGGGGTCTCGGCATTACAACTTTGCCGAGCAGCTACGTGGTCAGGGGAGAACACGTTTGTAAAATTTTACAAATTTGATACTCTGGCTAAGGAGGACCTGGAGTTCTCTCATTCGGTGCTGCAGAGTCATCCGCACTCTCCCGCCCGTTTGGGAGCTTTGGTATAATCCCCATGGTCCTGACGGAG
Organism: Pseudophryne corroboree; assembly: GCF_028390025.1. NCBI lineage: Eukaryota > Metazoa > Chordata > Amphibia > Anura > Myobatrachidae > Pseudophryne > Pseudophryne corroboree. The sequence continues at coordinate 602,410,320 of NC_086446.1, forward strand.
TCCCAGCATCCACTAGGACGTTAGAGAAAATAAGAATTTACTTACCGATAATTCTATTTCTCATAGTCCGTAGTGGATGCTGGGCGCCCATCCCAAGTGCGGATTGTCTGCAATACTTGTACATAGTTATTGTTACAAAGATCGGGTTATTACTATTGTTGTGAGCCATCTTTTCAGAGGCTACTTCGTTTTTTGTTATCATACTGTTAACTGGGTTCAGATCACAAGTTGTACGGTGTGATTGGTGTGGCTGGTATGAGTCTTACCCGGGATTCAAGATCCTTCCTTATTGTGTACGCTCGTCCGGGCACAGTACCTAACTGAGGCTTGGAGGAGGGTCATAGGGGGAGGAGCCAGTACGCACCATGTGATCCTAAAAGCTTTATTTAGATGTGCCCTGTCTCCTGCGGAGCCCGCTATTCCCCATGGTCCTGACGAAGTCCCAGCATCCACTACGGACTATGAGAAATAGAATTATCGGTAAGTAAATTCTTATTTTCTAGCTAAAGCATATATGGTAACTAATGCAGAGGGCTGACCACTGTTTCTAGCTAAAGGATATATTTGGTAAATTGTTAAGTGGATTAATATCTGTAGTCAGCAAAAACCTTGTGATTGACTGGGTTTAGTGATCTCACATTTGGTAGTGATTAACACCTTTTGGTGGAGGGTTGCTGTGTGGGGGAGGGGGTTGTAATCACAAAGAGCATGTGTTTGTAGACTTACTTAACCAGTACAGCATAGGACGCCAGGCCTATTAGGACGCTGCAGTGACTAGTATATGAAGTAGCTAGTTATTAAGTGGCAGCTAATATCAATAGCAGTGTTATACCTGTGTTAAACCGAAGGAAAACAGAAGGCAAACAAACTAATAAGATAACAAACGACTGCATTACAACCTAAATACTCTGGAACTTTATGTGGCCTCTCCTCGCCTCAAACATGAGAACACTAAGACCAGGCTTACCACCTCTCTGGCTGAGAACATCAAGTCTGCCCCTGGGCCTAACCATCAAGATGAACAGGGAACTGTGGGGGAAGAGGACCAGGATCAGCAGGGACATCCCCATTGCGTCTGAGTATGCCCCCCACATTCTCCTTCCCACCCGTACTAAGATCTGATCAAAATGTTATCCCACTCCTACTTCTGCCACTAGTTACCTGCTATTGTGTTTTTTTCTTTCTTTCCTCTTCATTGCTCGCTTCCACCCCACCATGTGTTTTCCTGTAATGTTTACCTCCACTGATTGCACACCTTGCCATTGTGCCCTACATGCAGGGTACATCATACTACTACATAAGCATCAGTCTTCCCATATATGAACTTGGCCCTTGTATGGCTCACCTCCTACAGTGTAACCTTCAAAGTGCACCCAACATGGCTGCCCCATATGGTACACTTGTGGATGGGATGAAAAATACATGGACCTTGTGGTTTTGTTGGAACCCTACTCTAAACTGTAGGACTCTGAAATCACCCCCATTTTGTGTCATCTCTTCTAGGGGTAGACTATTCCACCCTGGGTAATCCTACGCGGAGCGCCCAAGATGGCTGCACTTGGTACCTGTGAGGGTGGAATACACAACCCTTGGAAGTTATTACCAAAAATGCCTACACCAATCCTGCATTATGCTTTCTGTGTGCTTAAGGTTATTCTTTTATGTCTGTGTTGCTTGTCTATTGTTGTATTACTCAAATCCTCTGTATCATGTGTATTGTTTTTGATGTCTGTAAAGCGCCTTGAGTCCTGTTGGAGAAAGAGCGCTATATAAATAAAATTATTATTATTATTATTATTATTTATTTTTATATATATATTTTTTGGCTTATAAATTTAAGGTTTTTAGTACGTACTTTTTAAACAACACAGGTCGCCGGTACCCCTATCCCCCACTTTTTTCCATACTTTTTGAATATACTTTTGTCGAAAAGATGCATTTTTACTATTGCAGACATGTCGAATTGAAAAAAATGTCAAATTGAAAAAAGTCGAAAATGAAATGTCAGGTTTTTTCCCGAAAACCATTGTATTGCATTGTCGAATCCAATTCGACAGGGTTTTTTGGTCGAAAATGACCCGTTTTTCGACATTTTCATGAATTCGACCGTAATTGCATACTGTATACCCCTATATGTCACAAATTGTCATAATGTATGTGTGTGTGGTATTGTTTTGTTTATAATATGTGTGTCATATGCAGTAAGTAAGTATTGGTGCCCTGGAGCTCTCCGAAAAAGTTCTGGGGTGGCAGCTAGACACAAATTCCCACATTAGGTAACACAAAGTAGGGACACATTGGGCCTGATTCTATGTAGGACGCAGGGGAGCAATGTTTTTTGTCTGTGCATGCATACTGATTCTATTGCACAATGTTGCACTACAGATATAGGGCCTAATTCAGACCTGATCGCAGCAGCAACATTTTTCTCTAATGGGCAAGACCATGGCCCTCATTCCGAGTCGGTATTTTTCATCGCATCGCAATGAAAATCCGCTTAGTACGCATGCGCAATATTCGCACTGCGACTGCGCCAAGTAATTTAACAATGAAGATAGTATTTTTACTCACGGCTTTTTCATCGCTCCGGCGATCGTAATGTGATTGACAGGAAATGGGTGTTACTGGGCGGAAACACGGCGTTTTAGGGGCGTGTGGATGAAAACGCTACCGTTTCCGGAAAAAACGCAGGAGTGGCTGGAGAAACGGAGGAGTGTCTGGGCGAACGCTGGGTGTGTTTGTGACGTCAAACCAGGAACGACAAGCACTGAACTGATCGCACAGGCAGAGTAAGTCTGAAGCTACTCTGAAACTGCTAAGTAGTTTGTAATCGCAATATTGTGAATACATCGGTCGCAATTTTAAGAAGCTAAGATACACTCCCAGTAGGCGTAGGCTTAGCGTGTGTAACTCTGCTAAATTCGCCTTGCGACCGATCAACTCGGAATGAGGGCCCATGTACGCTGCAGGTGGGGCAGATATAACATGTGCAGAGAGAGTTAGATTTGGGTGGGTTATATTGTTTCTGAGCAGGGTAAATACTGGCTGCTTTATTTTTACACTGCAATTTAGATTTCAGTTTGAACACACCCCACCCAAATCTAACTCTCTCTGCACGTGTTATATCTACCCCACCTGCACTGCACATGGTTTTGCCCATTAGAGAAGAATTTTGCTGCTGCAATCAGATCATGGTCCCTCCATGGGCGTGGTATGGGAGTGTTGCTGAGCTGGTTGCAAACTTAGTGACTTGATTGCTTACACTGGAGGTTGTACCCAGATGGAGATTCTGTATGTATCATGGGGCAGGTGCAAGATTCCATGGTGCAATCGATGGTTGTGTCTAAACATGCCCCACGCAGGTTTTCAGCATCCAAAAATGTCCTAGGCAGTTTTTCAGCATCTAAGCATGCCCTACGCCAGTGGTTCTCAAACCACCCTTGGGTGCCTTGGGGCACTTACAGGGGTGCCTTGATTTGATGGTCCAGGATCAATTCAAACTATTTATGGTCAATGTAATAGGCAAAGCCAGTGCTTGTGGCTTCAAATAATAAAATATGTGGACAAACAGAAGCAAATCCTGTTCCTCGTCCCATAACTGAACGTAAGGATGACATAAAAACACAACTGACTTAATTTAATATTTTTTTATTTATTTCTTAGTTAGACACTTTTGGCCTAAGGATGGCGTGAAAAAAATTCTGATACTCTAGGGCGCCGTAATTCAGAATCGGTTTGGGAACCGCTGCTCTACGCAGATTTTCAGCATCTAAACATACTCCACGGTCATATTAGTCCTTCTACATGCAGATGCATGGGTGTACACCAGGGAAGGGTTTGTAGTGATATTAGTATAAAGTTGCACATGCTACAAGAGACACACACTGATGTTACAGCATCCGAATCAGCCCCATAGTCTGTTTTTTTTTGTTATATCTAAATAGTTACAGTTAGCAGCTACCTATACTTCACAAATATAGATATACAGATGGAGCCAAGCTAGTCATGGCTCCGTCTGTGCCTGGGCGTGCCCACCCAGGCACACCTATAGATTACAGCATCTCTGGGTGGGCGCGCACACACGTGATGGAGACACGCCCAATTCACTAGAATGGGAGAGCGACTCCATCCAGGGCGTGCACGCGTCCGTGACGGAGACGCTGACGGAGACGCGCCCCATTCTAGTGAATGGGAGAGCGTCTCTCTGCACTCCCAGCAGGGCTAGGCGGACGGATCTCCTAGTCACGCGGGGAGTGCGCGCCTGCGATGGTGCTGCCTCAGTTGAGCGTGGCTCCATCTGTATAGTCCTTCAGTCTTCAAGCATATGAGCCCTCCCAGATATGTATACTACGCATAGAACCAACTGCAGCAATATTTGTCAATTATATTAGAGGTCTAATGTGTGCACATATATATATGTATAGGTATAATATAATTAGTACAAATGTGTATTGGAAGGAGGAACCAGTTTGTCTAGAGAAGGGATATTTACGTGTGTTTCAGATATTCCATTCCTATACTCTTCATGGTTTCATTTTAATTAATTTGGCCTGATCTAGAGTTAGGGGTATTTTAACTGGGTGTGTAGGGAATTCATAACTGGGATATGATTTTTACTGAAGCAGGAGAGGATTAAATGTAGGGTCTTATTTTCAGTGAGGGAGGTGACGGTGGTGGGGTGTCAGTTCTGGAATCTGATTTTAAACAAATACAACAAAACTAGTGGTAATGATATATTAGTATTTATTACACCAATATAAGGTTGTTAGTATTTTACGCTTACATTTGAAAATAAAAGTTTTTTTTACCTTAAGTCAGTATATACTGTATATATTTTTTTACATATGGAATGGAATGGTCCTTGCATTGCAATAGAATGGGTCCTGCATTACTCATCAGTCACTAGAATAATCCCAGTTTAGTCAGATGGGGCTGGTACAGTATGTATATATAGCACTTTGCTCTAACCATTTTTTTTTATATATATATAGTTCAATAGCTATTTAAACCAAACCCACACTGTGCAAACTACAGTACAACCACAACACTTTTGCCACGACCATTTTTCTGTTGTGCTGGTAGAAAGGCTGGGCCACTTGCTTGCATCTGCCACCCAGACTGAAAGTTGTCAGCCAGCCCCTGTCTGGAAGGCTAAAGTCCCATTCATTTGCACAAAAGTGCAATGTTAGAACTTAGAAGGAGAACACAAAGGGTTAGCCAATTTCTCTTCCAGGGTCTTGTACACTATATACCGTATTTGCCGGCGTATAAGACGACTGGGCGTATAAGACGACCCCCCAACATTTCCACTCAAAATATAGAGTTTGTTATGTACTCGCCATATAAGACTACCCCCTCTTCTGCACACCTTCCACACACCAAATAAAACGTAAAAGAACATCAGATTTGATTTGATTTCTCAGGAACACAGGCAGGCAGCCCACAACCCAGAGGAACTCTGGCAACACACTGTAGAAGACTAGAAGAAAAACAGCGGGCGCCACCTCCTCGTGTATAACCTTTTAATAGATCTGTCTGGTCCGCCCTTGAATCCAAGGTACCTGTAGTACCAGTATTAACCCACCACATGAAGTTGTAAGCCCCCCTCACCTGCAGCTTCCCTGCAGTGCTGCCGCTGTCCCCCCTGCCTAAGCCGCTGCACCCCCCCCTTCTTATGCACCGCCTGTCACTGCTGAATGTCGGCTCCTGCTCAGTGACATGAGCCGGGTGCTGCACTGTAACAATACGTGCAGCACCTGGCTCCTGTCCCTGTGTAGGAGCCGGACTTCACACAGCTTCACCCGCCGGCAGCGCCGTACACTCACCGTACAGATTGACGTACTTCACGGGGGAAGTGGGGTGGGCAGCCAACATCATCTTCTTAACCCCCTGGATTGCTGAAAACGGCGGTCCGACCGCGAGGCCACGCCCCCTTATGCTAGGCCACGCCCCTGTTTCGCGACTTCCCACAGCGCGACTTCCCGCCCGGCGTATAAGACGACCCCCGGCGTATAAGACGACCCCCCGCTTGGAGGCATGTTTTTCAGGGGTAAAAAGCCGTCTTATACGCCGGCAAATACGGTAAGTAGATTAAAAAAATCTGGCAATAACAAGGTCAGGTATTCGTATTAAGTCCAAACATAACTCAGCAGGCTAAGGTAAGACAGGTCTAGACTCACTGACAAAACCAGTACATGATGGATTAAAACTAGAGGGTAGTGTGCAGTAGCGATATAAAAGAACCACTGGCAATCATATCACACTGGATGCTTGGTCTGACCCAGACAGAATTACTGTATGGCTCATGCGTTTAATCGCAACGTCCACCATTTGTTTTGCCCACAGCCACAACCGTCAACAGTTACACTTACACCAGCCACATGCTGACTGCAAAAGATCAGCCATAATCAAGCATCCATTCATTATACGAATGGGACTCATGAGCATGGAACTCAGGGTACGTGCCCATGACACTCCCACAATACAGATCTCATGTGTGAATCCCGCATGGTAGCCTTTCATGCTCAGGGAGATCCCGCCTCTGTCAATGTTCTTATGCATGGTGCGGCACATAGGGGGTCATTCCGACCCGTTCGCACGCAGCGGTTTATCGCTGGGGTGCAAATGGGTCCAGAATGCGCATGCGCGGCGGCCGCAATGCGTGTGCACGACGTTGCCCGGCGCCAGGGGTCGCCAGGTTACGTTGCGTCTAACGAAGGAAGCGGTCACAGAGCCGACCGCAAAGAAGATTGACTAAAAGAAGGCATACCTAGGCGGATCCGCAGCATTGGAGACCGTTTTCGTGGAGTGGTATGTTAAACGCAGGCGTGTCCAGCAGAACGGAGGGGCGGATGTGTGACGTCAAAGCCGGCCCCAGCATCGCAGAGATCGTCGCACAGGGTAAGTAGGTATAGGGCTGGTCTACTTCTGCTTGAATTTTTTTAGCTTAGCAGGGCTGCACAAGCGATCTCAGCCCTGCTAAGCTAAAATACACTCCCCCATAGGCGTGTACTAGTTGATCGCAGCAGCAGCTAAAAGTTGCTGGCTGCGATCAACTCAGAATGACCACCATAATCAGTTGCTGAAAATCGCTAGATGCATTTGCTTCTGGACTTGCTGCAATTTAGATTTTTGCCCTTTATCAGAATTCCTCTGTTATCACCTTATGGAAGTGGGTGTAGTACGTTATGTCGACATCACGATTATTCCAGCTGACGCCGATAAAGTATAAAGAATTAAATAATTTGAACACCTATAACTGTAAACATGTTGTTAAAGCAGCATGTAGACAGTTATGCTGCCTATACCGTTAAGATGCTTTATATAGCAGTTTACTGGAGTCAGCATTGTGGTGCCGGAATTATCGTACCGACAAGAACATTGTCAACAATATTCTTATCAACATTATGACTGCATTCCATGAGTGCTCATCCTGTTGCCAGCAGCTGAGGTTGGGTTTATTTGTTACAAAGATGCGTTCTCTGAACAATGTGACATACATGTATTCTAACTGCTAATACGTTACAGTTATTATTAGAAATGTAGGTTATATTACTATAAATACCTGTATTATGCTTATAATCAGATGTGCTTTATAACTGTATGCTGTATGTAGTGTAGGCATTTTAATCCAATTAGAATGAAATGAGTAATTCTGTGCCTGGAAATTAGGCAGCTGGGGTCTAGCAGTAAGTGCTTTGTGCACAGTTATTATTATATCCTCAAGTAAAAAAAGTAGATATGTGAATAGATTTACACTAGATGCAGATGCTCACTGACTACTGAATCCACTTTGAAGTATACTGGAGTGGATTACGTGGGTTGTTAGTATTTTGAATAACTGCTTTCTTGTTATTCATTCATGAATGGAGAAATTAATATTAAAGGCTATAATGGAAAATGGAAATAAGATTTTAGAGATTATTTACAGTGCTGAAAATACATGTTTTTTTTTAAATTTTGCTTCTACGCAATGACCGGGATGTAATGAAGTCCAAGTTGACTGATATATAATGCAGCCACCCACACCTTATAATACTCATTACATCCAATCACATTAGTGTTGACTGCATTGTATATGAGAGCCACCCCCTTACAAGGTTTATCCTTTATAATACCCATTATTAAGTCCTGGTTCCTCTCTCTGCACGTCTGACATCATACACACATGTGTCTTCATGGGTCACACGCACAATACTGCAGGACTGGAGTGATAGGTGTGCGCTGGAGTCGGCACCCAACAGCTGTCTAAACACTGACAGCCTGGCGGGAGTATTCAGCCAGTCCAGCTATCAGACAATTATGGCGAAGCTCACAGTCCGCCGGAAATACCCTTTTTACAGCCTTGTCTGCGGGCCCCCTGGGATCTACAGGCCCTAAGCAGCCGCTTTGGTTGCCTGGTAGTAAACTCACTACTGCCCGAGAGGCAGAGCCGGATTAAGAAACTAGTGATGGCAATTTATGAGCGCGCACACACATTGCACTGCATCGCGGCATCTTATCTGGACACTGCAGCATGGACAGGGACAGCATGCTGCCACACCACCACTCTGCACCACCAACAGATGCAGCTGGCTCACAGGTCACTGTCTCGCAGGATTTTACATCCCTATACCGGGAGACTCACTCTAACCTTATGACTTCCTCAGCAGCCAAATAGCTGGGCTGCCGGATGGGACTCCTTCTTCAGTATGTGCTGTCTGACTGACTTCACACAGCACTAATGTGTGGGGCCCCCAAGGATGACCGCTCCAGTCGCCACTCCCTTAATCCGGCCCTGCTGAGAGGTATGTTATATTGTTATTCCCTTTCAATTTTGCTAATTATGCACATTGCAGATGCACTGAAACTCAATGTGCACTTGAGATGCTGGACTGCGGCTTTAACTGCACAGGAATTAGTTTTAAAAACATACAAAGTTGCAGATGAAGCACAATGGAGCTCGGCCTGAGAAAAAGGCCACAACCGCTGGATTGTTGCACTTTGTATACAGATTCAGACTCATTTACACACAGATGTACAAATGAAAATTGATCATGTAAATTGCACATGAAATTGATCAGTGTGATTAAGCAAAGTAGTTTTGTCATAGTTCTTTTATTTGTGCGAATAAGGGGGGTGATTCTTAGTTGATCGCAGCAGGAATTTTGTTAGCAGTTGGGCAAAACCATGTGCACTGCAGGGGGTGCAGATATAACATGTGCAGAGAGAGTAATAGGCCCTACACATTGGCCGATCCGCCGCCGAGCTGCCTGACGGCGGATACGGCCGACGGGCGACCCGGCGGCGGGTGGGCAGTGACGGGGGGAGTGAAGTTTCTTCACTCCCCTGTCACGCGGCTCCATTGAAGTGCAGGCAAAAATGGACGAGATCGTCCATATTGGCCTGCATGCACAGCCGACGGGGGACCAGCGATGAACGAGCGCGGGGCAGCGCATCGTTCATCGCTGGAGCCTCCACACTGAAAGATATGAACGAGTTCTCGTTCATTTATGAACGAGATCGTTCATATCTTTAACACAAATCGGCATGTGTGTAGGGCCCTTCAGATTTGGGTGGGTTATTTTGTTTCTGTGCAGGGTAAATACTGGCTGCTTTATTTTTACACTGCAATTTAGATTGCAGATTGAACACACCACACCCAAATCTAACTCTCTCTGCACATGTTAAATCTGCCTCCCCTGCAGTGCACATGGTTTTGCCCAACTGCTAACAAAATTCCTGCTGCGATCAACTCGGAATTACCCCCATGATGCACATTTTGAGTGAAAAAGACGCTTGGTGCGGCCGAGTCACCCAGGACCTGGCACACTGATAGGAGCTATTTAGCCACAGTGTAGGAGGACACATCTGTGTATAAAGTCAGGGGCTGGAAGTTCCTGGACAGTGAATACTCACAGAAGTCAGCTTGTGCCCTGAATATTATTTATTCTGTTACATCAGCGCTTGTTTGCCAGACAGGCAAAGCCTAATACTCACTGGCGTCTACTGTAGCGCATTGTTTCCATTTCATGGGGAGGAGTACTACAGTACAGTATATTGCTGATCCCATAGCAAAGTATTAGGGGACAGGATTTCTTGAGATGCTGGTCCACCATCCTTTGCTCTTCTGAGAGTGTGCATGTAGAAAATGCTAGAGGAGCAGGCACTGGTGCCGCTATCACTGCAGCAGATTATTCCACCACTTCTTTGGATTCTCAGTGCTTTAGTTACTCACATTCAAGGCAAGTCAATGCAAGGGGTCAGTAGATAGTAATTATTGTCCGAGATATCTGACGGGCTCCGTAGCTGAAGCGCATGGGTGTTCTGAATAAGATCCACTTTGAAGATTGTATGCACCACTGCGAAGTGGAGTTGTACAGAGGGGGATCTTTCCTTCATTTCTATGGCTGTGCCAGGCCCCCTAGACAAGCCCAGGTAATCAGTTCCCATCTCCACACGCCTCCTGACACCTCTGTCTGTGTCTTCCATTAACCCCTTCCCCAACTGCAGATTTTGAGAAGCATACACCACTGCACGGGCAGCATAAACACCTGGCATAGTAACAGTCATCATACTCTAGGTGAAAAGGCAAGTAATTGTAAAAAGAAATTTACCCGAAGGTAATTTCACTCCTGGCGCTAGATGAGGGGGTTCACCACAGCTGCTATTATACACAAAGGGGTTGGTCAGACCCCGAACAGCAATTGAAACACCAAAAAAGAAAGTATTAGCGCTTATAGGTAACAAATGAGAAGATAGGTCACAATGAATCACAATTTAATAAAATATGTTAAAAACTGCATGCTAAGCACATATAAATGAAAAAAACAATAATACATAAAGTGAGTAGTGCTCCTCCCGATTAAAGGGTTTTTGTGGAAGAAAAGTTCAGAAAATCTTTTCCGATAATTAGTCCCCTTGGACTCTGAGAGCCCATGCAAATCACAACTGTGAATAATAGTTACCACCAGCGTCTCTCAAGATATTTAAGTGGAACTGCGTCCACATGGGGCTTTTCCTCGATTGGTGATGAAATGGAGCTTCCACGGTGTGAAAGGAACTCTCTTTATAAAAAGTCCAAATGCTGTTACTTGGTGGGGACTTGGTCCAGGTGAAGGTCTTCCAGTAGACAGGGAGTGGGCACAAAGCGGCAGGACTCACCAACGCGTTTCGTTGCATTCGAAGCTCCATTTCATCACCAATCGAGGAAAAGCCACATGTGGACGCAGTTCCACTTAAATACCTTGAGAGACGCTGGTGGTAACTATTATTCACAGTTGTGATTTGCATGGGCTCTCAGAGTCCAAGGGGACTAATTATCGGAACAGGTTTTCTGAACTTTTCTTCCACAAAAACCCTTTAATCGGGAGGAGCACTACTCACTTTACGTATTATTGTTTTTTCATTTATATGTGCTTAGCATGCAGTTTTTAACATATTTTATTAAATTGTGATTCATTGTGACCTATCTTTTCATTTGTGACCTATAAGCGCTAATACTTTCTTTTTTGGTGTTTCATCATACTCTAGGTACAAGAGAGATGCCTCCTACCAGATATACAGTAAATACTGTACATTCACATAACATGGGCTGCCTCTGCATAAACACACCAGAACTGAACTATGCCTACGTGAGAGCACTTCTTAACTTCCCTATTCTGCCTTTCTAGAGACATTTAGAAAACATTCTGACATTTGTTGCGTTCGCTCACTTTCTGAGCATGTGCAGATTACATTTATGGAACTCTGCATCAATCCCTGTATATCATATATAATCATATTTGACATATGCTGTCAAACTGGTGTTTTCTCAGTGCTAGTGATTAACTGATTTGAGATTGAACAGCAGAAGACTAAGTAAAGCCCTTCCTGAGCTGATACAGCCATTGTGGGACCTGCAAGATCAGAGGATCAGGGGAAAACCAATAAGTAACATCTGGTTATTTTACTAGCCTCATCTAACGCTACCACAAACATTTAGGGGGGGAATTCAAATCTATAGTGACGGGAGACAGAGGGGCGACATTGAAATGGCCCCCGTTATCGCGCTGAACGCGCCCATTACAGTCGGGTTTAGGCACGCAAAGCACCTAAACCTAACTAAAGTCATAGGCGCAATCGTGAAAAGACCAGTTTGGGTGCCCAAATGGGTCTATTTACGCGCAATTCAGCTTGTTACCCCTGGGGGTAGCGAGTTGAAATGAACTTGTCGCACCCGTTGGCAGTAACATTAGAATACTGCCGGCAGGGGCAACACGGCCAGGAGAACATTTGAATCCGGCACTTAGACTTTTGTATTGAGTTATATTTTAAGATCAGGAAAATGTAAGCATATTTTAATTGTACTTATATTTACAGTATATGCACAAAGCATGGCAAGTCAGGGGAGACCAAAACCAGAAGCACATTCTTGACCTCCTGTTTTGATAAAGATAAATAGAGATGCAAAGAGTTGTTTAGAAAAATGAATAGTACATTAGTTTGAAATTGCCATGGCAACCACCAATGTCTACTTTGTATTACAGAAGTTAGAGACGAAGTGACCCTGAGTTATGAGACAGCCCTCAGAGAGAGACAGCCCTCAGATAAGCAACAGCAAATATTGCTATGATTAAGTTCAAACAATTTGTGTTCTCTAATGCACACTGAGTGAGTAATAATACTACATAATAATCAGAAAATAATTACCCCTCCCTTTTAGCACCTGACTGATATTACATCTGATTGAGCAGCTTTCCAATATTTGTGCATATGATTAAGTTCAGAATGCACTTCTACAAACAACCTGAGAGCTAGGAAGGCCCTGCCCGCAAGCTTACACTCTATAGGGAAATAGACATTGATACACATAGGTGCTATCTACAGTATTGCATAGTTGCCCACCAGATTGCAAAGGTAAGTTGGTGGGCTGCATGCAGTGCCGTTTCTAGCGGCGGGCGAGCCATGCAACCGCACGGGGCGCCCGCAGCGGCACTTTGTGACTACTCCTCTCCTCCCTCTCTCTCCCCCCGAGCACTCCTGCTCGGGGGGCGGGGCTTCGCGAAATGACGCGTTTGCGTGGTGACGTCACGACGCAAATGCGTCATTCCGCGAAGCGCCGCCCCCCGAGCAGGAGCGCTCGGCGGGGGGAGAGAGAGGGAGGAGAGGACTAGAGATAACCATCGAAGGAGGAGGCGGCCGGCGCGAGGGACGTGAGTCGGCGGGACCCGAAGAGCGGCAAGTTGTAAGTATTTTCTCACTCTCTCTCTCTCTCCCCCTCTCCCCCCCCCCCCCACTTGACACCTGCCGCACTGTGTAAAATGGGGATACCTGTCGCACTGTGTAAAATGGGGATACCTGCCGCACTGTGTAAAATGGGGGCACCTGCCGCACTGTGTAAAATGGGGATACCTGCCGCACTGTTTAAAATGGGGATACCTGCCGCACTGTATAAAATGGGGGCACCTGCCGCACTTTGTAAAATGGGGGCACCTGCCGCACTGTGTAAAATGGGGATACCTGCCGCACTGTATAAAATGGGGATACCTGCCGCACTTTGTAAAATGGGGGCACCTGCCGCACTTTGTAAAATGGGGGCACCTGCCACACTGCCGCACTGTGTAAAATGGGGATACCTGCCGCACTGTATAAAATGGGGATACCTGCCGCACTGTTTAAAATGGGGATACCTGCCGCACTGTATAAAATGGGGATACCTGCCGCACTGTGTAAAATGGGGGCACCTGCCGCACTGTGTAAAATGGGGATACCTGCCGCACTGTATAAAATGGGGATACCTGCCGCACTGTATAAAATGGGAATACCTGCCGCACTGTGTAAAATGGGGGCACCTGCCGCACTGTGTAAAATGGGGGCACCTGCCGCACTGTGTAAAATGGGGATACCTGCCGCACTGTGTAAAATGGGGATACCTTCCGCACTGTGTAAAATGGGGATACCTGCCGCACTGTGTAAAATGGGGATACCTGCCGCACTGTGTAAAATGGGGATACCTGCCGCACTGTGTAAAATGGGGATACCTGCCGCACTGTGTAAAATGGGGATACCTGCCACACTGTGTAAAATGGGGATACCTGCCACACTGTGTAAAATGGGGACACCTGCCTGCCGCACTTTGTAAATGGGGACACCTGCCTGCCGCGCTGTGTAATATGGGGACACTTGCCTGGTGTAATGTGTAAAAAGGGGACTTTTTTATTTTTATTATTTCCCCCTGTGGTGGGTGCGATATCAGACGAGGCCACGCCCACTGTAATGAGACCACGCCCATTTTAATCAGGCCACACAGCCTTGTCGGGAGCGCGTGCGCCTTCGGCGCGCGCATGCTTTTTTTCTGGCTATATGGGGGGGGGGGGGGGGGCACGCAATTTTTTTTTATAGCAATGGGGGGGGGGGGGCGCATTTTGAAATCTCGCACTGGGAGCCAAATTGTCTAGAAACGGCCCTGGCTGCATGATATGGCCACACAGCAATGATGAACCAGAGTCAGGGAAAGTAAAGGAAGAGAAAATATATGAGGATAAGTGTGGACTGTGAGCGGTTCTAGAATTTGATAAGCTAGCCTGAAGAGGTGAGTTTTCAGGAAACACTTGAAGGTTTGGAGACTAAAGGAGAGTCTTATTGTGCATGGTAGGGCATTCCGCAGCATGGGTGCAGCCCGAACTAAGTCCTGCAATCATGAATGGGATCGAATAATGATTTCTGGATGAGAGACGAAGATCTTGTGAAGAACGAACAGGTCGGGTTGGGAGATATTTTTAGTTAAAGGAAGAGATAACTGGTTAATGGCTCTGTGTGATGGTAGTCTCCTAAGGCTTGTCACGTCTGGCAGGGTTTGAGGATCCGGCAGCTGAGATTTGCCCGAGGAGGTAGCAGGCTGTGAATGAACCAGATGAGGGGGCTGGATATAGTTCCTTCGCATGGGACACGGAGCAATGAAGAACGTAGGCGGGGTTTGAGAGTCAATGGAAAGTATTTATTATGTACAGGGCTGAGGTAGGGAACTGAGGCTGTAGCACAATGGTTAAAGACGTGGCTGGAGGTGAAGAACTGCGGACTGTGATTTGAAAGACGAGACTGTAGATGATGAACTGTGGAACTGTGGATGGTAGTTGAAAACGTGGCTGGAGACAAGGACTGTGGACTGTGGTTTGGAAAACGAGGCTTGAAGATAATAATCTGCAGGCTGTGGTCAGTGGAACAAAGGCGTGGCTGGTGAAGGAGATCTGTGGAGTGTGGCTTGAAAGACGAGGCAGATGACCTGGGGCCGACTGTGCCCAAAGAGTCTTACTGGACCGGGTTTTCCAGGAGCGCTTCCACAGGCAGTAGCAGGCAAGAAACGGCAGAGCTGCAGCAGCAACAGAGAACCGACCAAGCAGGATCAGGAGGAACCAAGATACAGCACGAATCCTGGGAGCACAGGCTAAAGCACCTACAACAGGGTTGTAACTTGAAGCACTGGCGTCCCTGTCCTAAACCAGCCCCCTTTTATAGGGAGAGCTTCCCCTGGATTGGCTGGAAGAAACCGGAAACAGCAATTATGCTTAAAACTTGGTCTCCAACATGGCGGCGCCCAGTAATGCAGACCTTTTTGCAAAGCCACATTGCTCACTGCCCCTGGTCTCCAAGCAACGGTTCAGCAAGAGCGACCCACTGTAGCGGCGTCCCGCCGCCACGAGCGGACCCCCTCACCTCCGCTACTGCTGCCCACGGATCCGGTGCAGCAGCCCACCTCCGCCGCTGCCCGCACAACGCCAAGGAAGTCAGCCCCGCGGCCCCAGCGTACCGGTAAGACTCCGGACGCTGACAGTACCCCCCCTTTTGCGGGTGGACTCCGGACACCTATGTGGTTTAGTTGGAAACTTGGCATGAAATGTCCGAAGAAGTCTTGGAGCATGGACATCCTCTGCATATACCCAAGATCTCTCCTCTGGCCCATACCCTTTCCAATCAACAAGGTACTGGATGCGACCATAACGTCTGCGAGAATCGAGGATCTTGTGAATCTCAAATTCATCTCCATGTGCTGAATGGATCTTGGGTGACTTAGGCAGAGCGTCTCTGAACCGATTAAGTACCAGTGGTTTTAAGAGAGAAATATGAAATGCATTAGGAATTCTTAACTGCGGAGGTAATTTCACTTTGTAAGCCACAGGATTCAACACTCTTTCGATTGGGTAAGGCCCAATAAATCTGGGAGCAAACTTTTTTGTAGGAACCTTTAATCTTAGGTTACGTGTGGAAACCCAAACCCGATCTCCTACCTTAAGGCTTGGTACAGCTTTTCGTTTCAGATCTGCATAGGTCTTATATCTCTTGGATGTCTTGAGCAAAGTCTTGTGAACTTGTTTCCAGGCTTCAGTAAATTGACAAAGTGTTGACTCTGCGGCCGGAACCTCGAGCGTAGGCAGAAGTTGGAAGTCAGGAACTCTTGGATGGTAACCATAATTAATGAAGAATGGAGAAGATTTTGTGGCAGAGTGATAATGATTGTTATGGGCAAATTCTGCGAACGGGAGGAAGTCCAACCAGTCGTCCTGTGAGGAGGACATGAATAAACGCAGAAAAGTCTCCAGATCCTGGTTCACTCTCTCTGTTTGACCATCCGTTTGAGGATGATATCCTGAGGAGAAGTTTAATTTCACGCCAAGAGCAGAACATAGGGATCTCCAAAACCTGGCCACAAATTGAGGACCTCTATCAGACACGATCTCCTGGGGTAGACCATGGAGTCGAAAGATCTCTGCTATAAACAATTTTGCCAACTGGGATGCAGATGGAAGATTAGCCAGAGGAACAAAGTGCGCCATTTTAGAGAATCGGTCAACTATGACCCATACGGTGTTCCGCCCACCAGACATAGGTAAATCTGTAATAAAGTCCATAGAAATATGCGTCCATGGTCTTAGTGGTACCGGCAAAGGATGGAGTAACCCGGCTGGTGGACCTTTGGGACTTTTATGCTGGGCACATTTTGGACAGGCAGCTACGAATTCCTGAACGTCAGTCCTGAGATGAGGCCACCAGTAGGAGCGTTGAATGAATTTAAGTGTCTTATGACCGCCCGCATGGCCCATGAAGGAGGAGGAGTGAGCCCATGTAAGAAGTTTTTTGCGAAGATTTGGTGCAACGAAGATCTTCCCTGGAGGAGGAAGTGGAGAGGTATTAGTTGCAGAAAAAGAGGTGGATTCCAGGATAAATTGCTCTTTTGAACGGTCAGAGGGTTCTTCTGAACTTAGGGAGCGAGATAATGCATCTGCCTTTTTGTTGAGGGAACCTGGTCTGTAACTGAGTTCAAAATTAAAACGGGTAGAGAAGAGTGCCCATCTTGCTTGGCGTGGGTTCAGACATCGGGCTGACTGTAGATACAGGAGGTTCTTGTGATCCGTGGTCACCGAAATTGGATGCTGAGCTTCCTCCAACAAATACCTCCACTCCTCAAAGGCCAACTTAATTGCCAGTAATTCCTGTTCCCCAATAGCGTAATTCTGTTCAGCGGGGGAGAATCTTCACGAGAAGAATGCACAAGGATGGACCTTCTTGTCCTCGAAAAGCTGGGATAATACTGCTCCTACTCCTACAGTAGAGGCATCAACCTCCACCAAGAACGGACGGCTGAGATCGGGTTGTCGAAGAACTGGAGCAGTCGTGAAGGCCTCCTTTAAAGATGAAAAAGCTTCCAAAGCCTCCGGAGACCACTTGGCAGGATCAGCTCCCTTCCTAGTTAATGCGGTTATAGGAGCTATGACAGAAGAATCATTTTGAATGAATCTTCGGTAGAAGTTAGCAAACCCCTGGAAACGTTGAATTCCTTTAAGGGTAGCTGGAAGTGCCCAATCCTGAATCGCCTGGACTTTAGCGGGGTCCATCTGTAACCTCTGCCCTGAAAGAATGTAACCGAGGAATGGAATCGTGGGTACTTCAAAGGTGCACTTCTCTAACTTACAGAATAACTGATTCCTTCGTAAACGAGTTAACACTTCTTTGACTTGTTCCCGGTGGGTCTTCAGATCCCTAGAAAAAATGAGGATGTCATCCAGATACACTACCAAGCAGTCATAGAGGAGATCTCTGAAGATTTTGTTAACGAACTCTTGAAAGACGGCTGGGGCATTGCATAGGCCAAAAGGCATTACCAGGTATTCGTAATGGCCGTCGCGGGTATTAAATGTCGTCTTCCATTCGTCCCCTGGGCGAATACGTATAAGATTGTAGGCCCCCCGTAAGTCCAACTTAGTAAATACAGTAGCTCCTTTAACACGGTCGAACAGTTCTGGAATCAGAGGTAACGGATATCTGTTCTTAATTGTTATGTCATTGAGACCTCTATAGTCAATACAGGGCCGCAACCCCCCCATCCTTCTTTTTGACGAAGAAAAACCCTGCTCCGGCCAGAGATGTAGAAGACCTGATGAACCCTTTCTCCAAGTTCTCCCGTATATACTCCGACATGGCCTGTGTCTCGGGAAGTGAGAGAGGGTAAATTCGACCTCGGGGAGGAGTCTTACCAGGTACTAGCTCAATGGGACAATCCCAAGTACGATGCGGAGGCAAGGTGTCCGCCCCATGCTTACTGAAAACATCTTGAAAAGATTGGTATTCCACACAGGAAGGCTGGAAGGGTTGGAAGAACAGAGAGGTCTAACTGAAGGTAAACAGTTCTGAAAGCAGTCTTGTCCCCAAGAGAGAACATCCATAGTTTGCCAATCTATGTGGGGATTGTGTCTGATTAACCATGGAAACCCTAGGATTAGTTCATGAGAGGCTTTAGGAATTACAAGGAAAGAGATTTTTTCTGAATGGAGAACTCCGACCTTCATCTTGAGAGGAATAGTACGAAAGGATATAATACCCTCTGGGATATAACTTCCATCCACTGCGGTAACAGAAATGGTACGATCCAAAGGAACCGTTTGTATTCCAGATCGTTTGACCAGAGCTGACGTAATGAAGCTTTCGGCGGCTCCGGAGTCGAGTAGTGCAGGGATGAGAAGAGAAGAAGAAGGAAGCTCCAATTGGGTTAACAGGACAGACTCTTTCTTGGTATGTAATTCTGAGAATTCTCCTAGCTTGACCTCTCCAGCACAAACTAGGAGCGGGCGTTTCCCGGACGTAGACTGCAAGTTTTAACAAAGTGATCAGATGCACCACAATACAGGCAGAGGTTCCCTTGTCGCTGTCTCAGACGTTCTTCATTGGAGAGGTGGGAGCGATTAATCTGCATGGGTTCCTCCACAGTTGGTGATGATGGTGTTGGTGGAAGAACAACTCTAGGCTTAGGGCGATCTGACCGCAACCTCTCCATACAGCGTTCCCTGTACCTCAGATCTAACTTGTTGCATAAAGAAATTAGTTTATCCAACTTATCAGGTACGTCCTGAGTTGCGAGGTCATCTTTGATCTTTTCGGAGAGACCGCTCCAGAAAGCTGCAATGAGAGCCTCCTCATTCCAGTTCAGTTCTTAGGAAAGGGTGCGAAACTGGATCACGTACTGACTGACCGTACGCGTGCCCTGACGCAGGCGCAGGATCTCCAATGAGGCGGCAGAAGTCCTGCCAGGTTCGTCGAAGATTCTTCGAAAGGTGGCCATGAATTCTGGATAGTTAGATAAGATGGGATCCATCCTCTCCCACAAAGGTGAAGCCCATTCCAACGCTTGCCCGGTAAGTAAAGAAATTATATAGGCTACTTTGGTTCGTGCTGATGGGAAGTTGGCCGACTGTAGTTCGAACTGGATTTCGCACTGGTTAAGAAACCCGCGGCATTGTTTTGGATTCCCATCAAATTTACTGGGAGGTGGCAAATGCAAACGTGGAAGTGGTACTGGTACAGGAGGAAGCAGGACCGGAGGTGCCAATGTGGGAGCAGCTGTAGATACTTGAGGTGCCGTCATGGCAACACAGAGAGAATCGAGACGTTCGGACATACTCTGCATGAACTGCACGATTTGAGATTGTGTGGCCTCCTGCTTACTTAAGCAAGACCAGATATCTGCAGTTGAATCCCCTCCTGAGGCCTGATCACCCGTCGAATCCATTGGGCCAGTGCTTACTGTCACGTCTGGCAGGGTTTGAGGATCCGGCAGCTGAGATTTGCCCGAGGAGGTAGCAGGCTGTGAATGAACCAGATGAGGGGGCTGGATATAGTTCCTTCGCATGGGACACGGAGCAATGAAGAACGTAGGCGGGGTTTGAGAGTCAATGGAAAGTATTTATTATGTACAGGGCTGAGGTAGGGAACTGAGGCTGTAGCACAATGGTTAAAGACGTGGCTGGAGGTGAAGAACTGCGGACTGTGATTTGAAAGACGAGACTGTAGATGATGAACTGTGGAACTGTGGATGGTAGTTGAAAACGTGGCTGGAGACAAGGACTGTGGACTGTGGTTTGGAAAACGAGGCTTGAAGATAATAATCTGCAGGCTGTGGTCAGTGGAACAAAGGCGTGGCTGGTGAAGGAGATCTATGAAGTGTGGCTTGAAAGACGAGGCAGATGACCCGGGGCCGACTGTGCCCAAAGAGTCTTACTGGACCGGGTTTTCCAGGAGCGCTTCCACAGGCAGTAGCAGGCAAGAAACGGCAGAGCTGCAGCAGCAACAGAGAACCGACCAAGCAGGATCAGGAGGAACCAAGATACAGCACGAATCCTGGGAGCACAGGCTAAAGCACCTACAACAGGGTTGTAACTTAAAGCACTGGCGTCCCTGTCCTAAACCAGCCCCCTTTTATAGGGAGAGCTTCCCCTGGATTGGCTGGAAGAAACAGGAAACAGAAACTATGCTTAACTTGGTCTCCAACATGGCGGCGCCCAGTAATGCAGACCTTTTTGCAAAGCCACATTGCTCACTGCCCCTGGTCTCCAAGCAACGGTTCAGCAAGAGCGACCCACTGTAGCGGCGTCTCGCCACCACGAGCGGACCCCCTCACCTCCGCTACTGCTGCCCACGGATCCGGCGCAGCAGCCCACCTCCGCCGCTGCCCGCACAACGCCAAGGAAGCCAGCCCCGCGGCCCCAGCGTACCGGTAAGACTCCGGAAGCTGACAAGGCTACCATCACTAAACGTAACATTAAGGCTATTGACACCTCATCCCTATCCTCCCTGTTTGACTCACTTCTCTCTCCTCTTCTCTCTCTCATATGCCCTGAACAAGCCACATCCCAATACAATGCATCTCGTACTTCTGCCCTTGACTCTATTGCTCCGCCAACCACTATTCACCCTCGCAGATCAACACCTCAACCCTGGCACACCAAATGCACCAGATATCTTCAAAAATGCTCACGTACTGCTGAGCGACAGTCGAGGAAATCACGCTCTAAAGCAGACTTCCTCCATTTCAAATTTATGCTCTCATTCTTCAGTACTGTCTTTTCCCTCGCTAAACAATCATACTTCAAAATCCTCATCTCTACCCAGTCTTCC
The DNA here is from genome assembly GCF_028390025.1 of Pseudophryne corroboree. Lineage (NCBI taxonomy): Eukaryota > Metazoa > Chordata > Amphibia > Anura > Myobatrachidae > Pseudophryne > Pseudophryne corroboree. The sequence continues at coordinate 602,431,722 of NC_086446.1, forward strand.
AACCCCCGGTGCCTCTTTGCCACTGTTAACTCCCTCCTCTGCCCACCACCACCTCCTCTCCCTTCCTCATTGTCTGCTTTCGACTTTGAAACTTATTTCACATCCAAGATTGACTCCATATACGCCAGGACATCACATCCCACCAGACCAGCAACTAGCCACCACCCATCCTTTGCCACCGCTCCCCTCCCCTTCCCTCTTACCAACTCTGACATCTTTCTCCCATGTATCTGGCGAGGAAGTCATGGCCCTCATTCGTTCCTCCCCCCCACAACCTCCCCACTTGACCCTTTCCTCTCCCAGCTCCTCCGCTACCACTCTCCTTCTGCCTGTTCCCATCTTGCCCACCTTCTCAATCTCTCCCTCTTATCAGGCACTGTCCCCTCTGTATTCGAACATGCTCATGTCTCCCCTATTCTTAAAAAACTACCCTTGATCCAAACACTCTCTCCAACTATCGACCCATCTCTCTCCTCTCTTTTGTCTCCAAACTTCTTGAGCATATTGTCTAATTCGCCTCACTGCCTTTCTTTCCTCTCACTCACTGCTTGACCCATTCCAGTCTGGTTTCCGTTCTCTCCACTCCACTGAAACTGCCCTCACAAAAGTCTGCAATGACCTCCATGCAGCCAATTCTAAGGGCCACTACTCTCTGCTTATTCTTCTTGACCTCTCTGGTGATTTGACACTGTGGACCACCCTCTCCTTCTGCAAATCCTTCACTCTCTTGGTCTGCATGATACTGCCCTCTTCTGGCTGTCCTCCTACCTCTCTGATCGTTCCTTCAATGTCTCCTCTCATGATGCTACCTCTCCCCCACTTCCACTAACTGTTGGTGTCCCCCAAGGCTCTGTTCTCGGTCCTCTCCTTTTCTCTCTCTATACGTCCTCTTTAGGTGAACTCATTAGTTCTTTTATCTTCCAATACCACCTCAAATCTCAATGACACTCAAATCTAACTTTCCTCCCCTGATCTCTCCACGGCTCTCCTCACTCGTACCTCCTGTCCCAGCGCTTTCTTAAACTCAACATGTCTAAGACTGAGCTGATCATCTTCCCACCCTCCCGCACAACCTCACCTCCCACAATCTCATTATCCATTGATGGCACGACTATCTCCTCTAGCCCCCAAGTATGCTGTCTTGACATAATCCTTGACTCCTCCCTCTCCTTCAAACCACACATTCAGCACCTCTCAAAAACCTGTCATTTTCATCTCATAAACATTTCCAGGATCAGACCTTTTCTCACCCAGGATGCCACTAAGATCATTATTCACTCACTGATTATTTCCAGACTGGACTACTGTAATCTCCTCCTAACTGGCCTCCCTGACATTTACCTCTCTCCACTCCAATCTATCCTCAGTGCTGCAGCCCAGCTCATCTTCTTCACCAAACGCACTACATCGACCTCCCCTCCCCTACAAGCCCTTCACTGGCTTCCTTCCCTTTCAGAATCCAATTCAAGCTTCTCACACTCACTTACAAAGCACTCACCCACTCCTCTCCCATCTACATCTCTGACCTTATCTCCCTTTTCTTTCCCACCCGTCCTCTTCGCTCTGCTAATGCACGTTGACTCTCCTGTCTTCTGATTACTTCCTCCCACTCCTATCTCCAAGATTTTTCACGTGCTGCTCCCTTTCTCTGGAATTCTTTACCTCTCCCCCTCAGACTCTCCACCTCTCTGCAAAACTTCAGACGGGCTCTTAAGACCCACTTCTTTACCAAACCCAGCCAAATCTCATCCTAACCCTCTGTTCCACGCTCTCTATGTACCCCGTTTGTGTCACCCCTGTCTGTCTGCCCCTCCCCTTAGCATGTAAGCTCTCACGAGCAGGGCCCTCTTCCCTCATGTGCTTATCCTTTTCTTACTTTAATAATCCTCAACTGTCCAAATCCCGCAGTTTTTCGGCCACCTTGAAACTTATCTCTATGTCGTTTACTGGTGTAGATATGCTTAGTTACCCTGTACTTGTCCTATATTGTCTTCAAGTCACTGTTTTCCTGTTTTGATTATGTGCATATGTACTCTGTAATTGGGCACTGCGGAACCCTTGTGGCGCCATATAAATAAAGGATAATAATAAATAATAATAATAATAATAATAATATTGAGTATGGCAGAATACAGGTAACACCCAGAGCTACTCAATTATTAGCCAATTTACCAATGCGGTCAACCCAGGCTAACACACATTAACCAGGGGCGGCTCCATTGGAGGGGTTGCAGCTCACTTTAAAATTCAAATAGGGGAGCCACACCAACTGCCAGTGAGTCACTTTGAAATGGCAGTTGGTGACAGTTGGTGTGACTCCCCTATTTGAAATGTGAACTGACCTGCAGCCCCTCCTCTGGAGTCGCTACTGGCATTAACTCATAAATTCCTGGTTAAGTGCCCAGAATCTGTACAGTAAACCACAGAAAATGCACTTAACTTAATCTGCGTTACCCTGAAAAGCTCAGGGCAGAGCTGCAACTATGCTTTGCAACTCTACTAACATGGAAAATAATTCCATCTATTTATCATTTTAATTAATATAAATAAACATTAGGCTGGCTATGTGATTATTTTGTTGGGCTCTATTTGTACCAAAGTGTCTGGCTATGAATGCAGTGAATATAATACAGGGACATTTCTATAATTCATCCAAATTATGTCATACTAGAAATGTCCCAGGTTTTTGAAATTCCTGGAAATAGGTATTTCCCAGTCAGTGATTTTTCTTTATTAATAAATGTGTCGGCACTCACCTAACAAGATGATACAAGATTATAGCAACTTTCAAACTCTGGACAAGTCTTAATTTCTGAAATTATTTCACTGATTTCTCCCAATTATAGAAACTACAGTATTTAGAGAAGTGAAAAATGATAACCAACAAAAAAAGGTGCCGCTACTACGTACTGTTGGGTGCGATCAGAACAGCATTGTTCTCAGAAATAATTACTCCTATGAAGTTTCAGTAAACTCTATTTTCTAGGGCCTGTAATTTTTATTGTCTGGAAGGTTGGGAGGTCAGTGCTCTTCCACCAGCACTCTAGGTTTGGGGCTTATTCCCAATTAGTTTGTTTGTCTGTCATGCTGCACTTCCCCAGAGACTGTCTCAAACAAGGGGCACAGACTACCATGCCCCAAGGGGACAATAACGGCCCAGGATGCACTAAGAGAGGAATGAAACACAGTCGACTGCTTGCTGAAATGGAAAAGATATATTTAAGTAAAGAGCCATTATCATGTGGCTCCTTGCTGGTTAATCATAGACCCAGATTGGGGTAATGGAGGTGTGGGGTGTGGTGCCTCTGGACTGGCTGAGCTGGAAGGCTTTAGTGTGGCATACTGTACCTTTACATTCTATTAACAATTATCACTTACTAATTTCTTTAACACTATTTCTCCATTTTAACTACATCTAATTTTTGTATCACTTTCATTACAGCTTTAGCTTCCATCCTAACACTAATTTATTAACACTATAGTTTTTTCACCGGTATGCTGCCCTGGGCTTTCTGGCTTATGCTGTTTTTTTGGGGTGCCACACCCTGCACCTAGATATAGCGCTAGGGACCCCAAATATACAGAGAGGCCTTGACGTGGCTTTGGGGCTTATTCATACATTTGCGAAAATATATGTAAACGAGATCTCTGAATTCTAATATTGTGTGGGATTTAAATCTGAGTACTGCTATCATTCAGGGTGCTGGGGGGGAACAAAATGCCTTTTTTTTCTTGCTTTGAAATGGAAAAGAGTCTACACAGGGGAATAGACTGCACAGTCTCTCACTAATCCTACTTACACACACAAGAGAGATTGCACCCTGCTCACACCTCAGCATCATGAGAGACAGGGCTTAGACTTAATCAATAGTCCCGTCCTTTACATACAGTGGGACTAAACTCCATTAGGTTAAGCTTGTTTATAACTTTCAAATGTATTTGAACGCACAATAGTTAACAGCAAGCACAGATGAAGGGATGGCCTATAATGGTTATAATGTCTCCTAATACAGCTTAACATTGAGCTAATTGAGTAAACCAGTGTTTGTGTCGCTATTCAATACTGTGGGCCTAATTCAGTATCAGTTGGTATTCTCCGAAAAATCACAAACAGACGCTTTTCGGTGCAGTGCGCATTCATTCAAACTGTGATCGCATTCCTGAAGGATGCAATCGCAATTTGATTGACAGGTGATGGGCGTTGGGGGGTGGTGATGCTCGTTGGGGTGGGAGTGCACCTGAAAACGCAGGCGTGTCATGCCCATTTTCGGGACGGCACAATGATGCATATGTAGGGGGTTACCACTAATTGGCGATTTTGGTGATGTGATTGCAATTGAATTGTGATAGCATTGCTGGGCGGCTATAAACATGGTGGGTGGCCTTGCCCTGTATAAGGCGGCCCGCAGCACGCGAATATAATAAGTAGTAGTATGAATTAGGCCCAGTATTTGTATATTTGCATCATGTGGAATTTATAGTTTAGAAACGGTCCTAGGATGACGATAGTTAATTTGTTTTGCTGTATGATTGCGGTAGAAATGGGAAAATAGAAGGCCCAATTGTTTTTGCCAAATGTGACCATTTTTAATGCCAAATGAATGAGATGAGTATTTCACTCAGCTAGTTTTGAGGTAGTTTGGTTATTAGATAACAGTATAACTCATTTGGACTCAATATTTAAAGCACATTTGTGCGTATTCTGTCTAACTAGGAAGAACACGGACAAGTGGAAGAATTACCTTTACGTTACAATCCTGAATATCCAAGGTTTTATTGCATTTCTAATGGTATTTAGAAGAAATAATTGTATATTCTGATTAATACTAAGGATAATAAGTGCTCAGCATCCAAACAGTGTATTTGGATACAAGTGTGTTATCATATTTCTTACAATCACACTGTGGGTTAAAGTATAGATATATACCTGACATTGACATCCCATTACAGTAGGACAGCCAGTACAGATGTGCTACTGAGCAATGTTTTACTTGGATCTTTATATAGTAAAGAGCTATAACAAAACTAATACTATGTACTGTATATAAATATATACAAGTAATTTCCCATATAATGCATCTTGTTATGCTACAGGTTGAGTCTCCCTTATCCAAAATGCTTGGGACCAGAGGTATTTTGGATATGGGATTTTTCCGTATTTTGGAATAATTGCTTACCATAATGAGATATCATGGTGATGGGACCTAAATCTAAGCACAGAATGCATTTATGTTTCATATACACCTTATACACACAGCCTGAAGGTCATTTTAGCCAATATTTTTTATAACTTTGTGCATTAAACAAAGTGTGTGTACATTCACACAATTCATTTATGTTTCATATACACCTTATACACACAGCCTAAAGGTCATTTAATACAATATTTTTAATAACTTTGTGTACTAAACAAAGCTTGTGTACATTGAGCCATCAGAAAACAAAGGTTTCACTATCTCACTCTCACTCAAAAAAGTTTGTATTTCGGAATATTCCGTATTTCGGAATATTTGGATATGGGATACTCAACCTGTAGTAACACACAATGCAGTATCTCACCCATCTTAGGGCAATAGGGAGTAATATCTGACCCCCAAAACGAAGGTAATGCCACATAAATACCTACAGAAATTGATGATTATTGTGTATGCTGATAAATGAGGTTGGGAGATGATCATTATTGATCTGTCTGCATTCATTTTCTGATCAAACTAAATCCCCAACGACATTTGTGTTATGATTTGGCTTGGCTACGGAATCCCAACAGTCAGAGTCCTATTGGTCAGAATGTCGGTAGCAGGATCCCGATGGTGAAAATGTCAGCAATCTTTGTTAAACATTCTACGGCCAGCCCTAACCCATCCCTCTGCAGCTTGACCCTAACCGTCCCCTTCAGCACCCTAACCCTACCCCCCTCAGCCTAAACCTTACTCTCTCCTTCCAATGTCTAACCCTATCCCCTCCCACACACACACACCCTAACCCAATCCTTGTACTTACAGTTTCACATTATTGCCATTTTCCCCCATCAGGAACCCGCCGTCTGTATTCTGATGGTCAGGATTGTGACCATCGGGATGCCGACTGCATCTCCATGATCTGACTGAATCCAGGTACCATGAATTTTGGCGTGTGTGACTAACATTAGCATCACTTCTACTTACCATGGCAGAATCAGGCTTTTTGTTAGTGCTCTGACATCCAATCACTATTACTTCTTAGTTAACAATATTTCAAGTACTGATCAGAATGAGAAATGATAATAACAGTTAGGTTGGGCGGCAGGAATATGAGTCAGACTCCATAGGGCCAATAGGTATAGGCTTTCCTGGTTTAAGGGTAGTAATCATTTGTTACCTGGTTCCATAGATTAGCTGTGTGCTTTCTCAAAAACCCCTTTCTGAAGTATATGAATTAACATGATAAATTGCAATTCCAAAAATCATTGTCTTACACAAATATTATGTTAAATACCTATTTTGGCTTTTAAATTTCTGATTAACCTATTTAAGAGCAATTGCTATTATTACCCTGCACAGGACAAGTTAAATATTCTTTTTATCACTCGTTACCAGAGGTTTAAATGAGCCTGAACGGGGCGGAACTGCGTTCCATCAGTTCCAATTGGAGACGGAACGCAATTCTGCCTCCTCCACCTCACCTAACCCAGAATGTGAGCCCGGACCCGCATGCCGCATGGGGATGCATTGCATACCTTCCAACATTTTACACATAAAAATCGGTACACATTTGAAACCTTTTCCTATACTTTCAATAGAAGTGTGGAGAGCCAAAAATCGGCACAGACCATAAAAAAAAGGTACTGTACCTGCCAAAAAGGAACAGTTGGAGGGTATGGGGATGCCGGGCGCCCGCTAAGGTTGTGGTACCAGCAGGCGCCGGCACCTTCCCCTCAGCGGCAGCCGGAGCTCACTCCCGAGCTCCGGCTCAGGCAGTGTGCGGCGCTATGGGAGAGACGTCATGACGTCTCTACCATAGATCCGAGGAGCGGGCGCCAGGCGGAGGTCAGCGGTCCGGAAGCAGGTGCGGGACTGGTATTGTGTTCTTTTTTTTTTTTTAGTGTGTGAAGCGGTGCTACAAGGGGGCATCTTCTACTGGGGGCAACTTCTACTGGAGGGCATCTATACAGGCACATAACTACTGGGGGCAACTGTACTGGGGGCATCCATACTGGGGCATAACTACTGGGGGCATCTATACTGGGGCATAACTACTGGGGGCAACTGTACTGAGGGCATCTATACTGGGGCATAACTATCAGGGCAACTGTACTGGGGAGAGCTTCTACTAGTGGGCAGCTTCTACTGGGGGCATTTATACTGGGGCATATCTACAGGGGGCAACTGTACTGGGGGCATCTGTACTGGGGGTATAACTACAGGGGGCATATCTACTGGGGGCATTTATACTGCGGGCAGCTCTACTGGGGCATAACTACTGGGGGCATCTCTACTGGGGCACAAGTGATTGGAAAGTGATAGGCGCAAAACACATATAAATTAGTCCTTACATCTAATATGGATGAATGTAAGGGAGTCCCCTTGTAATCCCTTTAGAGAGTGTTTAGGTGTCCTCTGTAGCGTCCTCCAAAATGTAGTCTCTTATCTCAAGACAAAAAGCAAATCATAGGGCAGACCAATTTGGAAAAAGACGGGACAACAAATTTATTTCACAGAACACTCACAATAGGTAAAAGAATACAAGGCATAAAACCACACGCATAGGTGGGTATCAGGGTGCTGACAGCTGGAAAACTAATTACCCTCCCAAGAAGAGACACTGGAGAGTCCGGACTTCTACAGCGTGTCGGAAGGAAAAAAGGTCATCCAAGGAAGACAGCTCCACTGCTCCACACCTGGTACCACTAGCTTGACGCGTTTCGGACACTATGGTCCTTCATCAGAAGCATGATGGGGACTGGGGACATAACTACAGGAGGCATCTGTACTGGGGGCATAACTCAGGGGGCATCTGTTCTGAGTGCAGCTCTATGGGGGCATCTCTACTGGGGCCATAACTACAGGGGGCATAACTACAGGGGGCATCTGTATCATACTTACCTACTCTCCCGGATTCTGCGGGAGACACCCGGTTTTCGGGTAGTCCCCCGCAGCCCCCGGAAGAGTGGGCACCCTTCCCACATTCTGCTCACTTCCTAGTGAAGTGGGCAGAATAGGGAGAATAACACAGCAAAATCACGGACCTGGCAGAGGGGCGGAGCCTAATGACGCGATCATATGCTAATCGCGTCATTTTAGCTCCGCCCCATGCACATTTTGTTCAATTACAGACTTTTGCCGGTGGGTGGGCGGGGGCCTACTGATGTAATCAGCTTGGCTCCTCCCTCATCACCGCCCACCTGCTTCTCCTCTCCGGTCATCTCCCGGAGAGGAGATTTTAAATATTGGCAAGTATGATCTGTACTGGGGGCATAACTACAGGGGGCATCTGTACTGGGTGCATAACTATAGAGGACATCTGTACTGGGTACATAACTACAGGGGGCATCTGTACTGGGTGCATAACTATAGAGGACATCTGTACTGGGTACATAACTACAGGGGGCATCTGTACTGGGTGCATAACTATAGAGGACATCTGTACTGGGTGCATAACTATAGAGGACATCTGTACTGGGTACATAACTACAGGGGGCATCTGTACTGGGTGCATAACTATAGAGGACATCTGTACTGGGTACATAACTACAGGGGGCATCTGTACTGGGTGCATAACTATAGAGGACATCTGTACTGGGTGCATAACTATAGAGGACATCTGTACTGGGTACATAACTACAGGGGGCATCTGTACTGGGTGCATAACTATAGAGGACATCTGTACTGGGTACATAACTACAGGGGGTATCTGTACTGAGGGCAGCTGTACTGGGGGCATATGTACTGGGGGCATAACTATAGGGGGCATCTGTACTGGGGGCATAACTACAGGGGGCATAACTAGGGGGGCATTACTACTGGGGCAATACTATACGGGCACTACCACTGGGGGCATATCTACTGGGGGCACTACTAATGAGGGCATTGCATAGGGGGCACTTAGTAAGGGGCCTCACTCCTGGGGACATAAAGGACACTACTACTGGGGGCACCAATACTATGGGTTTTACATAAGGGGCACTACAACTGTGGGCACTACCACTACAGTGGGCATTGCATAAGGGGCACTACTACTGAGGGCATTGTATAAGGGGCCTACTGCTGCGGTCATGTTGGGTGACCATGCCCCTTTCTGCTTTGAGACCATGCCCTTTTTTTGCAGCACGCGCCTACGATGCGCACAATGCCTTTAAACCTGAGAGGGGGGGGGGGGGGAAGAGTTCCACCACCTGTCCAGGACCACTTTCAGCACTGCTCATTACAAATGATAAATTGTGCTCCAGCCTATCAGCTCCTGTCATGTGTTTGAAAAGTGACAGGAGCTGATTGGCTGGAGCATCTTTTATAATTCGTAATGAGTGATAATAATAATACCACCCATCGTTAAATATGCCTAAAACCTTAAAGCTCTATAGAGCTCATAGATAGCCCCATACTCTCAAATAATTAATAAACATATTATTACTTGAGCATGGATTGCTTAATCTAATAATTGTTGAAAGCTCATGTTCTTTGGTATTGATTAAATTTTGGTAAAATTATGAAATGTATATAAAAACAATAATACAGTGTCGCTCTCCTACTTGTCACGAACCTCAGACAGTTCTGCAAAGTACAATCTTCTGACAGTAGGCGGCACTGTTGCTTTTCCTTCCTCTGGATTATTACATCAGATCAGACAATTGAGACACTCATATAAATGAAAACAGATTCGCAGTTATCTCTATTCACGTTTCACCTACTTGTGTAATAATAGGAGATGAATAAAAGTTAGAAATCTTACAAACAGCATACAAGCCTTACAAGGCCATATGTAATTATGAGCAAGTTGGGGACAGCTGTTAGATAACAGTTTTATGCCGCTGCACAGGTCTGACTTGCTGTCTATTTTATTTTATAATTGCTAAATGCTTCAAATAATGGCATGATTATATGTGAATGGGACACACTACACAGGAGAAATGTTCCATTTTGCCATGTACATATCTTTGTCAGTGTTATACATAATATTATAGTAACACAACATTGCTGATAATAATTTATATAGTCATTATATTGAATAGGAAATAAACAATCCTCTATAGGACTGGACTGATTTATAGTTTTACAGCCTCTACATAAATGCTGACCCACTCAGAAATGTATTTGTATGTGTGCCATTTCTGCTTGGCTTCTATTTGTTGTACTCTTATAAGGAAATAGGTCTAGATGTAACTCTTTTTTTCACCCCCTTGGCAAATGTTTGTGGCCCCCACATCATTGTTACTTGGGTCTAGCTTCCACCACATCTTCTCTTTGTGAAATTATTTTTTTAATTCAAGCTGAAAATGCATACAAAAAGAACGGTTAGCTTGCCCCCCCTGCTATACCGTCACCCCTTTCCAGCCTTAATAACAAATAGCATAAAAAAAAGTGTCTTTACAATAAATGTTTATCATGATATCACAAGGTACATTTGCAAATTTAAAATTGACCCTTTTTTTTTTTCAGCCGGGACCTGAAGCACCAAGATCATGTGAAGTGGTAATATCTATGACATTTTACTTTTTTTTATTTTTTTTTATTATTACTTAATTTGGAAAAAAGGCTTTTTCCAAACCACTGTAACTACTGCCTGCAATTGGGGTTGGCACCATATAGTAACTGAATGATGCCCATGTATTCCTGTTTTTTCAGTCAGTTACATAGACATACAATATTTACAAATGGTGTAGCCATCTAAAAAACAGTTTCACTCTATTTAGTGATAACACAAGGCAGAGGCACTGTACTCAGTAATGGGAGAAGTCTTGGTGGCAGAACCCTGTACAGATAGTGATCCAACCAGGGCCATCTTAATAGCATTGTAGGCCCAGGACAAAGCAATGCACTTGGGCCCCTACCCACCCGTTCACGGGAAATAATTATTTTTTTAAATTATCATAACACGCCCCTCATGCAGTCCTGTGCTACCAGAAAGTGAATGCCTGTCAGCACTCTGATTGATAGATAGCTCCAGCCATCCACCAATCAGCATGCTGACAGCCATTCACTGTCTGGCTGTAGGCTGGGAGGCAGGTAGTGAATGCTGCCCTCCCACCCCTGCTTGAAGGCCCCTAGAATTGTGGGTCCATAGTCAGCTGCCCAGTGTGCCTATGCATTAAGATATCCTGAATACAACCAGCAATAAATGCACATTGTTATAGTAACATAATTGTGTTAATACTATAAGGTGTGTTGAAATGCAGTCAAATAACCGATCATTTTACAAATGATTCTGCTGCATACTAAAATTAATGATATCCCTAACCTACAAAGAACCAGTAAACAACAAAAACATGACTATCTTTATTACATTCCATTGGGGAGGGGGAGAAATATTGTTTCTTTAAAACTAGGATGATCTTTGGCTGTACAGTTGTGTAACAACTGACAATGGAAATTGCTCACCCATCTATCTACAGTATAGACTTGATTCATCTGCCTTTATATGGAGATTCTGTGCCTCATCTCCTGGGCTTCTGAGTGATCGTTACAATTGAGTTGTTGAGTGGATTCACTTACACCAACCTGGACGTACACTGGAAAAAGCATAGGTGAGGAGTTTAATAAACCTTAGGTCTTCTCTAGGGCAGAAGTCTTCACATGTAGCAGAAGAAGAGCCTGTACTGAGAACCGGCTTTGCAAGTTATAGTGTATGTTGCTGCTAAAATGAAAAACTGGGAATTCTCCACTCCTTTAATAAATAGTAAGTGAACAAATATATAACCATTAGATCAATCCCTACCTTTTGTGGTACCCAATGTATATGTGTTAACGTATATTCTAAATAACAATACATTGGGTATCACACGGGTAGGGAATGAGCTAATTGGTTATATATTTATCCTCACCAGGAGGTTTGGGCTTCGCTGCTGGTGGGCTTGTAGGATGCATGCCTCTGTCAAGACTCCAGAGGTGATGTGTCAGTGATGGAAACAAAAGGATTGGTCGACAATCCGGGACTGGTACACTAGTGGACTGTGGATTAGTCAAATGGATCACAAGAAGGAATGAAAAGAGACACTAAACCAAACACAGCAGAATCATGAGCAATAACAGCAGACACAACAAATGTCAGGAACAGTTTAGGTCACGTACACAGGATCAGAGAGTGAGACCATGACGTGAGCGGAAGAGAGGAGGAGCAAACATTGGTAAACACTGTTCTTAGTAAGAGCTCACAGGATACTGGCACCTGCAGTACCTGACAGTGAGGCTCAGCAGTTGGGAAAGAGAGGCAGAGGGGACCTTTTTACCAGTGAGGGAGGAATTGAATATTTTTGTTTGTAAATCTGAAAATCCTAAGAACTCAATCACAGGGAAATCTGGAATTCTCTACCTCTCCCCCTCAGACTGTCCACCTCTCTACAGAACTTCAAACGGGCTCTTAAGACACACTTATTTACCAAACCCAGACAAATCTCATCCTAACCCTCTGTCCCACACTCGGTCTACCCCATCTGTGTCACCCCTGTCTGTCTACCCCTCCCCTTAGAATGTAAGCTCTCACGCGTAGGGCCCTCTTCCCTCATGTGCTTATAATTTTCTTACTTTAATAATCCTCAACTGCCCAAATCCTGCAGTTCTCGGCCACCTTGATACTTATCTCAGTGTCATCTACTGATGTAGTTATGCTTAGCTACGCTGTACTTGTCCTATATTGTCTTCAACTGTAAGTCACTGTTTACCTGTTTTGATTATGTGCATATGTACTCTGTAATTAGCCGCTGCGGAACCCTTGTGGCGCCATATAAATAAAGGATAATAATAATAAATATAAGAATTTGTGATGCTAGGATTCCTGATCTCACTGAGGTAGAGATGTATCAAAACTTCGGAAGAGATAAAGTTGAGATGTTGCCCGTAGCAACCAATCATGTTCTAACTGTCATTTTATAGACCGTCTCACAAAAAACAACTGAACTGAGCGCTCCACTGTTAGGAAATAATAAAGATGAAATGCTTAGCCTGTGAACAATTGTGAAATGGTAATCCTTAGGACCATAGATTCATAGACATACTATACTATGTATACTTTCCTGTTTTGTATTTTTTTCTTTTTATAGCTACACCGTTTCAGAGACATTTAAGAATTTGAAGAAAAGTGCAGATTCTATGGACATAAGGATTACCGTTTGATCACAGACTAAAGGGGGGTACACACGGAGAGATCTAGTCAGATTGCTTAGATTTTAAGCAGGGATCTGTCGTGTGTATGCCCCCCAGCGATAGCGATGCGCTGCCCCATGCATTGTTATCGCCGGTGCTATATTGAGCCTGCATGCAGGCTCAATCTAGCAGGTCGCTCACTTCACCGTTGTGTGAAGTGAGCGGCCCCCCGTCCGTCCGGCCCCCCTCGCTCAGCACATTGCGCTGTGCTGAGCGGGGGGAGAGATGTGTGCTGAGCGGTCTGTGTTAAAATAGCTCAGCACACATCTCTCCCATCAGTACCCCCCTTAAGCATTTCATCTTTATTATTTCCTTACAGTGGAGCGCTCAGTTCAGTACTTTTTTCTGAGATTATATTTATATTACCAGGTTTGATAACAGCTGGTGAATTATTAGCTACTTCTTAGTTCGCACAAGAGGGTGTGGGCACATCTCTCTCTATATATTTTATAGACTGTGCTAGATAAATGATAGAATCTCCCCTAAAAACTGTATCTAAAACTGAATTTTTCATCACAACCCTAGATTCCTCAACACTAACCAGACTGCGCATGTGCCGCGATCGTACCACACATGTTCAAGGTACCTTTGCGATTGCACTCGCATTGACATTTTATATGCAGAGTGATTGACAGGAAGGGACCATTTGGGGAGATAACGTGCGAGTGGCAGGAAAAACACAGGTGTGTTATGTAGTTTTTGAGGAATGTATCTGTCATCAGCTGCGATCATGTATGTATAGAAACATGCCACCAGCGTCAATACTGCCACAAGCAGTCTGAGTAGCCATAGGTCAACCCTAGGATTCAATGTTCCTCGTTGTGGTGTCGTTGCTGCATAAGCAGTTGCTGAGGACTTTGGGATGGCTCCGGTGGGCGTCTATATCCTTTGCTGGGAGACAGCTTCACTTACGAAATTTAGGCGTTCTATAGCCTGAAAATTTGCAGTTTAGTCACTTTCTTAATAGAACTCAATTTTAACGTCAAAACTTAAGGGGATATGTACTAAGCTGTAACAGAGTGGAGAAGTGAGCCAGTGGAGAAGCTGCCGATGGCAACCAATCAGCATTGAAGTAACATTTATAATTTGCATACTTTCAAATTATACAGAGCAGCTGATTGGTTGCCGTGGGCAACTTCTCCACTGGCTCATTTCTCCACGCTTATCACTGCTTAGTACATTTCCCACTTAATCTTTTATTCTCTTTTAGATGGCTGCATTCTAAAGCAACCATAATGATTAGTGTAGGTGGTGAGAAACATTTGTCAACATGACAATTGATTAAAGGTTCTTCAGTGCTCTATGTAGAACGGATTGTGAAAGCTGTGACGAAAACATATTGTGTGTTTTCATCATTTCCAAAAGTGTTGTGAACTCTGCTGTGCAACTCTGCTGTGCATGACAAAGAGGAAGAAGTCGTGAGTGTATAGGAAAAGGATCAATAACACACCTACATGAAGAGCAAACAGAAGAAAACAGCATATTACCAGATATTCTACAATACAAAACATTTTGCTATCAAAAGTACAGTTAGCCTAATTTGAGAAAAACAAAAACGGTGTACATTGACTGCTTTTTATATGCACGAGGCTATTGTAATGCTGCATACTGTATGTCAAGCTGCATATCCACTTCTACAGCATGACTTGACACTCCGCGGGATAAAGACGGCTGTCCGATATTGCAGCAGCATCTGCACCAGCACCATAGGAGTGGTGTTGCCACGCTGCCTGCTGAGCTATACGACGCGGGTACAGCACACTGCCCGTTCGTAATGGGAGCAACTGTTTGGACACTGCACGATATGATATACAGCAACTCATCTGCTATGGGACTGAGTATCCATCATCAAACATCACGGCAGTGAGTATGAACGATAATACAGCTACCTTGCCACTGTTCATTTATGTTTACAGTTTACTGGGACCAAAACTTCAGCGATTCAAAATAAAATCTTCTAGATATGGATTACCGTACACAAGGACTGACAGCCGGGAGGTTTACATATTACATATAATAAGTAGAGATGAGTGGGTCTGGTTCTCCGAGAACAAGACCCATCCGAACCTTGCAATCCGAGTCCGGATCCGAGTCCGGCTCTGTACTTCCCGCCTTACTCAGATCCCAAAACGAGGCAAAACGTCATCATCCCACTGTTGGATTCTCACAGGTTTTGGATTCTATAAAGGTCCCCGGTGATTGGCGCCATCTTCACTCCAGCTGCGGAGAGTTTACTGGATGGACGTGTCCGCCTCAGTACTATCTTGTCTGGCGTGGGGCGTCTGCTCTATCTACTGTATCTGGGCGGGGTGCTCTGTCTGCTGTATCTGAAAGGGGTGCTCTGCTGTTTCAGTCCAGGTGGGGTGTTCTGCCTGCTGTATCTGAAAGGGGTGCTCTGCTGTATCAGTCCAGGCGGGATGCTCTGCCTGCTGTATCTGAAAGAGGTGCTCTGCTCTATCAGTCCAGGCAGGGTGCTCTGTCTGCTGTATTTGAAAGGGGTGCTCTGCTGTTTCAGTCCAGGTGGGGTGTTCTGCCTGCTGTATCTGAAAGGGGTGCTCTGCTGTATCAGTCCAGGCGGGATGCTCTGCCTGCTGTATCTGAAAGGGGTGCTCTGCTCTATCAGTCCAGACGGGATGCTCTGCCTGCTGTATCGGAAAGGGGTGCTCTGCTCTACCAGTCCAGGCGGGGTGCTCTGTCTGCTGTATTTGAAAGGGGGGCTCTGCTGTATCAGTCCAGGTGGGGTGCTCTGCCTGCTGTATCGGAAAGGGGTGCTCTGCTGTATCAGTCCAGGCAGGGTTCTGTGTCTGTTGTATCTGAAAGGGGTGCTGTATTTGAAAGGGGTGCTCTGCTGTATCAGTCCAGGTGGGGTGCTGTGTCTGCTATATTTGAAAGGGGTAGTATCAGTCAAGGGGCGACCAGCATACCGGCGCCGGAATCCCGACCGCCGGCATACTGACAGCTGGGCGAGCGCAAATGAGCTCCTTGCGGGCTTGCTGCGCTCGCCACGCTGCGGGCACGGTGCACGCGTGCCACACTATCTATTCTTCCTCCAGGAGGGTCGTGGACCCCCAAGAGGGAGACGAACTGTTGGTATGCCGGCGGTCGGGATTCCGGTGCTGGTATGCTGGTTGCCGGGAGCCCGACCATCGGCAAAGTGAAGACCACCCGTTTGGAGCATTGTTCACTGTGACAACAAGCAGTTTATTAAACTGCCACCCTGTCTGCCACTACAGTACCATTCTGTTTCCTAGACGTACCATGTTGGAAGTTTAAGTGCCACATGTTTGTGCCGCCCGATCCCAGAGAAAGCACATGCTATAATGCCCTTTCCCACATTTTGTGGGAAAGTGCACCAGCCACCTCGAAAACAATCTGGACATGCCTGCGGACCATGACCACGAGACGCTGAATTGATGCCAACCCTCGACGGCCACCGCTGTCAATCACCTTGCCGGGATGTGGACGCATGGCGAAGGGTCGCACATGCGCACCATAGACGATGCACGCAGACCTTCTGGATACAGCTGCTGCATGTGAATGTGTTGCTGCGTCCTGGTCAGAATAGCCCCCTATATACAGCAGTCTAGCGGTGGTGGTGCAGTGGATCACTGGCCTCTGTAACAACCAGTAGCATATCTATAATAAGTGTAAGGTGCACACCCTACACCCATTTTTTTTAGACTTACCCATCCAGAGTCCGGCATCGGTGGCAGCAGCACTGCACAGATCACTGGGAAAATTGAGCTATTTTCACACTGTTTCACACTTGCACAGTAAGAAAACTACTTGGAAAAGGCCGCGGCGCAACTTCCCTGGAGACTCTGGCACTGCTCTAGTGTCTCCTAATGCTCAGTCTATTGTGCTGCTGTCTAGAGAAGAGGGGGCCCAGACGGAGACTGTACATGGGCCCCCTCCTCTCTTAGGGCCTAATTCAGAGTTGATCGCAGCAGCAAATTTGTTAACAGTTGGGCAAAACCATGGGGGTAATTCAGACCCGATCGCTCGCTAGCTGTTTTTTGCAGTCCTGCGTTCACATAGTCGCCTCCCACCAGGGAGTGTATTTTAGCTGTGTAAGTGTGCGGTCGCATGTGCAGCTGAACGGTACTAAAAAACTTTGGCCCTCATTCCGAGTTGATCGCTAGCTGCCGTTGTTCGCTGCGTAGCGATCATTAAAAAAATAAGATTTTACTTACCGGTAAATCTATTTCTCGTAGTCCGTAGTGGATGCTGGGGACTCCGTAAGGACCATGGGGAATAGACGGGCTCCGCAGGAGACAGGGCACTTTAAGAAAGAATTAGGATACTGGTGTGCACTGGCTCCTCCCTCTATGTCCCTGCTCCAGACCTCAGTTAAAGAAACTGTGCCCGGAAGAGCTGACAGTACAAGAAAAGGATTTTGGAATCCAGGGCAAGACTCATACCAGCCACACCAATCACACCGTATAACTTGTGATAAACTTACCCAGTTAACAGTATGAACAACAACGGAGCATCAGATCAATCCTGATGCAACCAACATAACCCTTATTTAAGCAATAACTATATACAAGTATTGCAGAAGAAATCCGCACTTGGGACGGGCGCCCAACATCCACTACGGACTACGAGAAATAGATTTACCGGTAAGTAAAATCTTATTTTCTCTAACGTCCTAGTGGATGCTGGGGACTCCGTAAGGACCATGGGGATTATACCAAAGCTCCCAAACAGGCGGGAGAGTGCGGATGACTCTGCAGCACCGAATGAGCAAACACAAAGTCCTCCTCAGCCAGGGTATCAAACTTGTAGAACTTTGCAAAAGTGATTGAACCTGACCAAGTAGCCGCTCGGCAAAGTTGCAACGCCGAGACCCCTCGGGCAGCCGCCCAAAAAGATCCCACCTTCCTTGTGGAGTGGGCTTTTACTGATTTTGGTAGCGGCAATCCAGCCGCAGAATGAGCCTGCTGAATCGTGTTACAGATCCAGCGAGCAATAGTTTGCTTTGAAGCAGGAGCACCCAGCTTGTTGGGTGCATACAGGATAAACAGTGACTCAGTTTTCCTGACTCTAGCCATTCTGGCTACATAAACCTTCAAAGCCCTGACCACATCTAGTAACTCGGAATCCTCCAAGTCACAAGTAGCCACAGGCACCACAATAGGTTGGTTCATATGAAAAGATGACACCACTTTTGGCAGAAATTGTGGACGGGTCCTCAATTCTGCCCTGTCCATATGGAAAACCAGATAGGGGCTTTTATGTGACAAAGCCGTTAATTCTGACCCACGCCTAGCCGAAGCCAAGGCTAATAGCATGACCACCTTCCACGTGAGAAATTTTAACTCCACGGTTTTAAGTGGCTCAAACCAGTGTGACTTCAGGAAACTCAACACCACGTTAAGATCCCAAGGTGCCACCGGAGGCACAAAAAGGGGCTGAATATGCAGCACTCCCTTTACAAACGTCTGAACTTCAGAAAGAGAAGCCAGTTCTCTTTGAAAGAAAATGGATAGGGCAGAAATCTGGACCTTAATGGAACCTAATTTTAGGCCCAAAGTCACTCCCGACTGTAGGAAGTGAAGGAAACGGCCCAGCTGGAATTCCTCCGAAGGGGCATTCCTGGCCTCACACCAAGCAACATATTTTCTCCATATACGGTGATAATGTTTAGCCGTCACGTCCTTCCTAGCCTTTATCAGCATAGGGATAACCTCATCCGGAATGCCTTTTTCTGCTAGGATCCGGCGTTCAACCGCCATGCCGTCAAACGCAGCCGCGGTAAGTCTTGGAACCGACAGGGCCCCTGTTGCAACAAGTCCTGTCTTAGAGGCAGAGGCCATGGGTCCTCTGTGAGCATTTCTTGCAGATCTGGATACCAAGTCCTTCTTGGCCAATCCGGAACAATGAGTATTGTTCTCACTCCTCTTCTTCTTATGATTCTCAGCACCTTGGGTATGAGAGGAAGAGGAGGAACTACATAGACCGACTGGAACACCCACGGTGTCACCAGGGTGTCTAAAGCTATCGCCTGAGGGTCTCTTGACCTGGCGTAATACCTCTGTAGCTTTTTGTTGAGGCGGGATGCCATCATGTCTACTTGTGGCAGTTCCCACCGACTTGCAATCTGCGTGAAGACTTCTTGATGAAGTCCCCACTCTCCTGGGTGGAGGTCGTGCCTGTTGAGGAAGTCTGCTTCCCAGTTGTCCACTCCCGGAATGAACACTGCTGACAGTGCGCTTACGTGATTCTCCGCCCAGCAAAGAATTCTGGTGGCTTCTACCATCGCCACCCTGCTCCTTGTGCCGCCTTGGCGGTTTACATGAGCCACTGCGGTGATGTTGTCTGGCTGGATCAGCACCGATTGGTTGCAAAGCAGGTTCTCCGCTTGACTTAGGGCGTTGTATATGGCCCTTAGTTCCAGGATATTGATGTGAAGTCAAGTCTCCTGACTTGACCACACCCCCTGGAAATTTCTTCCCTGTGTGACTGCCCCCCACCCTCGGAGGCTTGCATCCGTGGTCACCAGGACCCAGTCCTGAATGCCGAATCTGCGGCCTTCGAGAAGGTGAGCACTCTGCAGCCACCACAGCAGAGACACCCTAGCCCTGGGGGATAGGGTGATCAGCCGATGCATCTGTAGATGTGATCCGGACCACTTGTCCAACAGTTCCCATAGAAAAGTTCTCGCATGGAACCTGCCAAAGGGAATGGTCTCGTACGATGCCACCATCTTTCCCAGGACTCACGTGCAGTGATGCACCGACACCTGTTTTGGTTCTAAGAGGTCTCTGACCAGTGTCATGAGTTCCTGAGCCTTCTCCGTCGGGAGAAAAACCTTCTTCTGGTCTGCGTCCAGAATCATGCCCAGGAAGGGCAGACGCGTCGTAGGAATCAGCTGCGACTTTGGAATATTCAGAATCCAGCCGTGCTGATGTAACACTTCCCGAGAGCGTGCTACGCTGATCAGCAACTGCTCTCTGGACCTCGCCTTTATGAGGAGATCGTCCAAGTATGGGATAATTGTGACTCCTTGCTTTCGCAGGAGCACCATCATTTCCGCCATTACCTTGGTAAATATTCTCGGCGTCGTGGAGAGACCAAACGGCAACGTCTGGAATTGGTAATGACAATCCTGTACCACAAATCTGAGGTACGCCTGATGAGGTGGATAAATGGGGACATGAAGGTATGCATCCTTTATGTCCAGAGACACCATAAAATCCCCCCCTTCCAGGCTCACGATGACCGCTCTGAGCGATCCCATCTTGAACTTGAACCTTTCCAGGTATATGTTCAGGGATTTTAAATTCAATATGGGTCTGACCGAACCGTCCGGTTTCGGGACTACCACATGGTCGAATAATAACCCCCTCCTTGTTGAAGGAGGAGAACCTTGACCACCACCTGTTGAAGATACAATTTGTGAATTGCAGTTACCACTGTTTCCCTCTCGTGGGGGGAAGCCGGCAGGGCCGTCTGTGAGGGGGAAGCTTCTCAAAGTCCAGCTTGTACCCCTGAGACACAATATCTATTGCCCAGGGATCTAACAGGGAGTGAACCCACTTGTGGCTGAACTTACGAAGGCGTGCCCCCACCGGGCCTAGCTCCGCCTGTGGAGCCCCAGCGACATGCAGTGGATTTTTGTAGAGGCCGGGGAGGATTTCTGTTCCTGGGAACTAGCTGTGTTGTGCAGCTTCTTTCCTCTGCCCCCGCCTTTGGCAAGAAAGGACGCACCTCGGACTTTCTTGTTTCTTTGTGTTCGAAAGGCTGCATTTGATAATGTCGTGCTTTCCTAGGCTGTGCATGAATATAAGGCAAAATCTCAGAATTACCCGCTATAGCTGTGGAGAACAGGTCCGAGAACCCTTCTCCACACAATCCTCAGCCTTCCATATGCCTCTTAAGTCGGCATCATCTGTCCAGTGCATATTCTACAGGACACGTCAAGCAGAAATCGACATAGCTTTGACTCTAGGACCCAGTATACTCATGTCTCTTTGGGCATGTTTTATATATATATATATATATATATATATATCTCTTAAGACAGCATCTTTAATATATATATATCTCTCTATATCTACATATATATATATCTACATACTAGGGTCTCAATCTCTGCTGATAAGGTACCTGTCCACGCTGCCACAGCGCTATAAACCCATGCCGACACAATCGCCGGTCTGAGTAGTGTACCAGAATGTGCACGCTATCTGCAGGATCCCTGAGAATAGCTGTTACGTCAGGGCTACCTTTTGGGCAAACGTGACACCCTAGGGGAAGATTCCCATCATATCCTGGCCCTAGTGGGGAAAGGATACTGCCTGAGAATTCTTTGTGGGAAACTGCAGTCTCTTGTCTGGAGATTCCCGCTCTTTTTCATCATGAGAGGAGGGAAATTTACCTCAGCTTTCTTCCCCTTAACATGTGTACCCTTGTGTCAGGGACAGATGAGTCATCAGTGATATGCAAATCATCTTTTATTACAATAATCATATATTAAATACTTTTCTGCCATTTTGGCTGTAACTTTGCATTATCGTAGTCGACACTGGAGTCAACCTCCGTGTCGATATCAGTGTTTATTATTTTGGATAGTGAGCATTGAGAGACTCTGAAGGTCTCTGCGACATAGGGACAGACATGGGTAGATTTCCTGTCTGTTCTCTAATCTTTTGTGCAATAAATTCACCTTAGCACTTAATTACACATATCCAAACAGGTGTCGGCGTTGTCGACGGAGACACCCTCACACACACATATTTGCTCTATCTCCTCCTTAGGGGAGCTTTTTACCTCAGACATGTCGACACACACGTACCGACACACCACACACACAGGGGATGCTCTATTTGAAGACAGTTCCCCCACAAGGCCCTTTGGAGAGACAGAGAGAGAGTATGCCAGCACACACCCCAGCGCTATATGTCCCAGGAATCACACAGTAACTTAGTGTTAACCCAGTAGCTGCTGTATATACTGTTTTTGCGCCAAATTTATGTGCCCCCCCTCTCTTTTTACCCTCTTATACCGTGATTCTGCAGGGGAGAGCCCTGGGAGCTTCCTCTCAGCGGAGCTGTGGAGAAAAACATGGCGCTGGTGAGTGCTGAGGAAGAAGCCCCGCCCCCTCAGCGGCAGGCTTCTGTCCCGCGTTTATGTGTAAAAATATGGCGGGGGCTCATGCATATATACAGTGCCCAACTGTATATATGCTGCTTTTTGCCAAGAGGTTCTTAATTGCTGCCCAGGGCGCCCCCCCCCCCCCCCCCCCCCCTGCGCCCTGCACCCTACAGTGACCGGATTGTGTGGGTTAGTGTGGGAGCAATGGCGCACAGCTGCAGTGCTGTGCGCTACCTCATATGAAGACTGGAGTCTTCTGCCGCCGATTTCGACGTCTTCTTGCTTCAGACACCGGCTTCTGACTTCTGGCTCTGCGAGGGGGACGGCGGCGCGGCTCCGGGATCGGACGACCAAGGGTGCGATCCTGTGTATGATCCCTCTGGAGCTAATGGTGTCCAGTAGCCTAAGAAGTAGGACCTATCTTCTCCCCTCAGTCCCACGTAGCAGAGAGTCTGTTGCCAGCAGATCTCTCTGAAAATAAAAAAACCTAACAAAATACTTTCTTTCTAGCAAGCTCAGGAGAGCTCACTAAGTAGCACCCAGCTCGTCCGGGCACAGATTCTAACTAAGGTCTGGAGGAGGGACATAGAGGGAGGAGCCAGTGCACACCAGTATCCTAATTCTTTCTTAAAGTGCCCTGTCTCCTGCGGAGCCCGTCTATTCCCCATGGTCCTTACGGAGTCCCCAGCATCCACTAGGACGTTAGAGATACCGGCAAAACTACGCATGCGTATGGACTGCAATGCGCACGCGCGGCGTACGGGTACAAAGAGCATTGTTGTTTTGCACTGCTTCTAGCGACAATTCCATTCGCACAGCCGATCGCAAGGAGATTGACAGGAAGTGGGAGATTATGGGTGTCAACTGACCGTTTTCTGGGAGTGTTTGGAAAAACGCAGGCGTGTCCATGCGTTTGCAGGGCGGGTATCTGACGTCAATTCTGGGACCTTCGTTGCAGAATAAGTAACTACAGGGCTGGTCTTGTTTTGCACAAAATGTTTTTGTACCGCTCGCCTGCACAGGCGTTCGCCCTCTTGCAAAGCGAAAATACACTCCCGCGTGGGCGGCGACTATGCGTATTCACGGCTGATAAAAGTAGCTAGCGAGCGATTAACTCGTTTCTGAGTTGCCCAGGACTTACTCAGCCGCTGCGATCACTTCAGCCTGTCCGGGGCCAGAATTGACGTCAGACACCCGCCCTGCAAGCGCTTGGACATGCCTGCGTTTTTCCAACCAGTCCCTGAAAACGGTCAGTTGCCACCCACAAATGCCTTCTTACTGTCAATCTCCTTGCGATCAGCTGTGCAAATGGATTCTTTGTAAAACCAATCGCACAGCAATGATCTGCTTTGTACCCGTGCGACGCGCCTGCGCATTGCGGTTCATATGCAGTTCTGACCTGATCGCAGCGCTGCAAAAAACGCTAGCGAGCAATCAGGTCTGAATTACCCCCCCATGTGCACTGCAGGTGTGGCAGATATAACATGTGCAGAGAGAGTTAGATTCGGGTTTTTACACTGAAATCTGAATTGCAGTGTAAAAACAAAGCAGCCAGTATTTGCCCTGCCCCCAAAAAAATATAACCCACCGAAATCTCTCTCTCTCTGCACGTTATATCTGCCACACCTGCAGTGCACTGCATGCGCAGTTCTGACCTGATCGCAACGCTGCGATAAACTGCAGCGTGTGATCGGGTCAGAATGACCCCCATGGTTTTACCTAACTGCTAACAAATTTGCTGCTGCGATCAACTCTGATTTACCCCCATAATACATCTCTGGTAACAACATATCTCTCTGTCATGGAGACTCTCATGGGCACTTCCTCTCACTATGGAGGATGTAGCTAAAAATGTGAAGTCTGACCACACATACGCAGTAGCGCACAAAGTCAGAGACCGCGTCACCAGAAGTTCGGGACCTAGTGCAGCCAGACCGAGACAACACATGGTGCTCTCTCTCTGAATAAGGACAAGCCTTAATTTATACCAGCTCTGGAGCAGGATGTACTAAACTCTAAAATGCGATAAAAAAAATGAAAATGCCATTTTCTGGGTTTTTCATCACATTATCCATATGTACCAAGCTCCAAAATGGCTTGGTCCTGGTAGGTAACGCCATCTTGGGTAGGGTTAACCAACAGAAGCCTATAGACTTCTTTTTGCACTTCGACCTAAGAGGGATCCAATTGGATATTTTGTTATTGATTTGATATCACATTGCATTGCCCATTAAGCACTAACGCAGCACATTTCGATTTCATTCAACATAGGGGTTGAGCGCATTGCATATTTGATCTCCAAGGCTTAGTACATATATGCCCTAGTAGCATACAGTTTGAGATTGGAGGAAGTGGGAGTGAGTCGCACAAAAAGGGACATCCAGGAGGGGGTGGTGGCATATTAGAGGAGCTCAGTAAACATAATATAGACCAGTGGTTCCCAAACGTTTTTGAATCACAGCGCCTTAGAGTATCATAATTTTTTTCATGACACCCCTAGGCCAAAGGTTTCTTATTGAGAAACGTAGAAAGAAATATTAAAGTAAATTGTGTGTATAAGTATATGCCATCCTTTGGGTCAATAATGTGGTGAGGGGCAAGATTTGTCCACATATTTTATGACTGCCAGTCACCAGCACTGGTTTTGCCTATTACATTGACCATAAATAATAGGAATTGATCCTAGACCAACAATCCAAGGCCACAGACCCTCAGTACGTCTCTGACTAAAACCCTGACATATCACTGGTAATGTTGGGAGGTACTGCAGTTATCAAATATGTAAAGTAAGAGCTATGCAAAATCACCAGTAAAGCCTTTTTTTAAATTGATTTATTCATTTTAGTTACTGCACTGTGCTATAATTGCTTCTTGTCCATGGAACGGTTATTAACATAACAGTTGATATTAAGCGTTCTCCGCTGCATAATCCTTATTTGCACATACTACTACTATAATACTGTAAGGAGAAGTGTGAGAGCTAGACATGTTATTTCCCTGTCACATGAGGGTGTTCATTACCCAGACACCCCTCTGGTCGCCGCTTGGTTCGGTCTGTAAACTATATATAGCAGCTGACACGGCGCAGAGCCAGCCCTCCGGACACCCTGCACTTGGCGGCGCATACGGCAGAGAAATGGCTTCTTGGAGACTCTGCCAGCTGGTCCTTCGCGCTGTACCCCGGGCACAAGCAGCAGCGGCTGCCCCCCGGGCCATGTATGTCAGCAGAGCGATGAGCTCCGGAGGCGGTGGGTATAGTACAGCGCAGCGCCCGCTGTCTGGGGTCGCGGAGGTCACTGTGTGTAGCGGGGCCTGGCGTGTGTGGGCAGTGGCAGGGTGTCCGGGGTCTGGGCTGTTGTACAGAATTCCTGTGTGACAGTACAGGGGACTATAGCAGCAGCAGCGCACCGCCCCTGGTCACGTACTGCATTGCTGCACTGCCTGTGCCCGGGACACTCCGCAGGTGACACATGTCTGTGTGACCTTGTACTCAGCACGGTCACTGACTGCCTATACTGACGCTTCTGCTCTATAGTTTCTGGCTAATTAAGCTTCATATAGGCCTCTATAACTGCTCATCTTGGAGCTGTCCAGCGGTATAGATATACTGTGTATGACTGGCTGCATGGAATGTAGCATGGTGTACTTGTGTTTGCATCTTTATCAAATATATCAGATTGCCTCTTGTTTTTACTGGCCTCCTAATTGCTGCTTTTTTAAAAGTTTGTTTTTGTTAAACTTGCTTGTTTTAATTAATGTCCTATTCTAGAATGGTGTCATGTTTTGAACAAGCTTGCGTTCCTCAAATTCCTATTTATCACTAATCATACTCGGGCCCAGATTTATCAAGCCTTGGAGAGTGTTAAATTGTGCAGTGATAAAATGGGTGTATTTACTAAGTCTTGAATGGAGATAAAGTTCAGGGAGATTTAGTACCAGCCAATTGGCTCCTAACTGCCATGTCACAGGCTGTGTTTGAAAAATGACAGGAGCTGGTTGGGAGTTTAAAGTTGAGATGCATAAGGAATGATAAAGTACCAGCCAACCAGCTCCTGTCATTTTTCAAACATGGCAGTTAGGAGTGGGTGGGTTCAGCGCCGTAACTACCTATGTGCCCGGTGTGCCTGGCACACAGCGCGGTTACACTGAGGGCGCACGGCAAGCGGCATGTAATGAGTCAAATTGACTCATTACATGCCGCCTCTGCTGGGTGCCGTGCGCCGCACCGGAGGCAGAGGAGGAGGGAGGGGGACTTGAGCCGCAGCAGCGCTATGTCATTGGTAGCGGCGCCGCTGCAGCTGTCCCCTCTCCTTCTGTATTGGCTGCCCGGCGCTGCTGTGAATGCTGGGATGCGGTTCCCTCATCCCAGCATTCTCAGCAGCGGCCAGCCAATACGAAAGGAGAGGGGAGTGCTGCAGCGGCGCCGCTACCAATGACATAGCGCTGCTGCGGCTCAAGTCCCCCTTCCTCCTTCTCCACTGTGGCTGCCCAGGATCTCTGCCAGCACCGAGGAGCCTGAGAGATGGTAAGTATATAGCTCTCTCCTTCTGTCTCTCTCTCACCCCTTCTGTTTTTCTCTCTCTGGTGTCTGGCTGCCGCAATGTGTAAAAAGGGGGACTGGCTGCCGCAATGTGTAAAAAGGGGGACTGGCTGCCGTAATGTGTAAAAAGGGGGACGCTGTCTGCCATAATGTGTACAAAAAGGAGACGCTGTCTGCCGTAATGTGTAATAAGGGGGACGTTGTCTGCAGTAATGTTTAAAAAAGGGGATGCCGTCTGCCGTAGTGTGTAAAAAGGGGGACGCTGTCTGCCAAAATGTGTTAAAAGGGGGACGGTCTGCCAAAATGTGTAATAAGGGGAACGCTGTCTGCCAAAATGTGTAATAAGGGGGACGTTGTCTGCCGTAATGTGTAAAAAGGGGGACGCTGTCTGCCGTAATGTGTAAAAAGGGGGATGCTGTCTGCCGTAATGTGTAAAAAGGGGGATGCTGTCTGCCGTAATGTGTAAAAAGGGGGGCGCTGTCTGCCGTAATGTGTAAAAAGGGGGGCGCTGTCTGCCGTAATGTGTAAAAAGGGGGGCGCTGTCTGCCGTAATGTGTAAAAAGGGGGGCGCTGTCTGCCGTAATGTGTAAAAAGGGGGGCGCTGTCTGCCGTAATGTGTAAAAAGGGGGACGCTGTCTGCCGTAATGTGTAAAAAGGGGGACGCTGTCTGCCGTAATGTGTAAAAAGGGGGACGCTGTCTGCCGTAATGTGTAAAAAGGGGGACGCTGTCTGCCGTAATGTGTAAAAAGGGGGATGCCGTCTGCCGTAATGTGTAATAATGGGGACTGTCTGTCGTAATGTGTAATAAGGGGGACGTTGTCTGCCGTAAGGGGATGCTGTCTGCCGTAATGTGTAGAAAGGGGGACACTGTCTGCCGTAATGTGTAAAAAGGGGGACGCTGTCTGCCGTAATGTGTAAAAAGGCACGCCTTCACCTGGTGTAGTGGCACTACTGTGCAGCATAATTTGAATAATGGAGACTACTATGCACCGTAGTATGAATTGGCATTATTTTGTGGCCACGCCCCTTCCCTATGAAGCCACGCCGCTATACATTTTTGGCGCGCACTGCTCCTGTCTTGCATAGGGGGGGGGGCAATGCCATTTCTTGCACACAGCGTCAAAATACCTAGTTACGGCACTGGGTGGGTTGGTACTTTATCATTGTGCAATTGATCACACTCCAAGGCGTGATAAATCTGCGCCTCAATGTGATCTGGGTGTGATATTAGCGCCCAGAATCGCATTGCAGTATTCTGTTACAGTGGGCAAAAGGATCCCTTCCCTGCAATGTGCTCATTGTGGAAACAGGCCTGCTGCGCATATGTGATCCTGCAGCCATTGCTGCTGTATTGCTAATTATGTGACATGTAGCCCATAGGCTACAGCAGTCTAATGCCATCTTCAGATAGGGTTGTCAGCGGGGGCCAAGCTCAGGAATGCTTTATATTCTAGAGCTTAGTATATCTTGCAGCATCGCATCCCCCATAGAAACTTTTAGGGGTTGTGTAGAGGGACCACTGGGAATCTGTTTGAAATACCTCCAATCAAAATCCCGACAGCAATTGAACGACGGTCAAAATCCCAACATGGACAAAATACAGACATTTAAAATACCGACGAGGTCAAAATACCGACATGTAAAATGTCGACAGGTCAAAATGCTGACATACGTTTTTTTATTGTTTTTGGTGTGTATGTTGACTTAGGTCGACATGGACACCATAGAAGTGTACCGCGTCCCCTCGCATGGCTCGCTGCGCTCGCCATGCGTCGGGCACACTATTATAGTCCCCCTCCAGGTCAACTGGGATGGTAAAGTATGAACAAGTCGGTTTCAGTGAAAAAAATCATGAAACTCATGTCGCCATTTTGACCTGTCGCCATTTTAAATGTCGGGATTTTGACCGTCTGTCAATTGCTGTCGGTACTTTGATTGTCGGTAAATTGACTGCATCCCGACCACAGCACATAACAGATATCTGATGCGTACCCCTCAGTCATACAAAATAACCCCTCCCCCTTTTTCTGGGAAAGACAGAACTATTTTATTGGTGATAAGGTGCACTGTATTTTCCTTAACACTGAGCAGTTCAATTTTTGCTTTGTTTTGTACCCCTTAGCCGCAGGAGAGACCTTTCTTCTTACAGCCAGCTAAGGTGAGAAGAAATTCAAAGTCTATGGTCTGGCCGCCCTAACCAGGGCTTTATACAGGTTTAGCTTCTATACGTAGCTAAACCCTGTCTATTTGGGTGCGTTAAAAATGATAGGCGCATGATCGAAGCAACAATTGAATTACCTTGATGGGCGGCCTTTACTTTGGGTGCCCATTAAAACAATAGACTCTCCCCCATAATGTCTGTTTTGCAGAGGCCATTTAGTGTGGCTGTAATCACATCTGGGTGTGCACATTGTGACACTTTTAGGGGGATATCCAATTAGCCCCGTTTTTTTACCGGGGCTAATTGTCCCGCCGGCTTATCAGGGACTTTGTTTCACCTGCCTCCGGCAGGCAAAGCGCAATCCCCGGAAACAGACAGTTTTCGTCCGAAAATGGGGCTGTTTCACCCGAAAACACACAGGTTTCACTGAACCTGTGTGTTTTCGGGAGAAAAGGTGTTTGTTTTTGTTTTTTTACACACGCGATTTAATAGGGTAGCCTGAAAAAAAAATCTGTGAAACATCGGAAAAGTCCGATAAATGCCCGTTTTTCGGACCCGATGTTTTAACGGGGATAATTGGATATCCCCCTTAGTGCGGTTCTGGCGATTGTTACATAAGAGCTATATTTGTAGGCTCACAAAAATCAGTGGTAGGTTAGGGTCCCCTTTCCAGGCTTAAAATATGGCCTGCATTGCTGTTAGACAAAAGAATAGACTTTGACTTATTTTATGGTACAAATGTAGTTGGCAGTCTTGTATTGAAGTAGTAATTTTATAGACCTAGCCATTTTTTTTTTCTTCTAGTATAAACACTACTGAATGCTGCATACAGCTTCAGCTGAAAAGCAGGGGCATCACTAGTGCTCTGCTGTGGAAAATGACACAAAGCTGTGCCTGAACTACATGCAACCGCTCCATTGCCCTGAATGCAATTACATATTTGTAATTGCACAGATTGTGGCAAGATTGTAACCACCGATGGTCAACCCTATTACACACAAACAATTGATGGTTAAACACCAATATTTGATGGTTCTCCACCCACAGGGCCCCCCAATGCCGCCCCCCCCCCCCTTCATGCCTGGATACAGAGCCTAGCTTCTGCCCTGATGCACATGTGAAGCCCTGCCCCCAGGTTTTGATTGGCTTGCAGCCTAGTAAGTAGTAAAGCAGAGATGACCTTGGTTTTATACCACAAGGTTATCAACTAGCGGTGCCATTGATGGTTAACCCGTCAATAGCCAGCCCTGGTGTGTAGTATGGAGTTCTGAATTGATACGCCTTTTCCACTAGCTAAATTTACCTGTGTTTTTGCACGGGGGTGTGCATCTACACGTGTTTTTAGTAAGTGGAAACGGCTCAACACGGGTTGAGTGACCCTGGAATCCTACCCGGGTAGCTACCTGGGTTTAACACGGTAATGACCCAGGTAATTGTGCAGTGGAAACGGCGGGGCCGACACGGGTTGTAGCCGAGTTAAACATCCCAAATCGGACCCGGTACTCAGGTGGAAAAGAGGTATTAGTGTCCATTACTGAATGCTATATATTCCATAATTTAATAAATGAACCCTTGCATATAGATATTTTTTTTTTTTTTTGTGGGACAAAATACGCACATACAGAACTCCCATGTATAGGCAGACTGAATCGGGCAATTACAAAAGGTGTTTTTGATACTAGGAAGACCGTTATCACATGAATGGCAACATTGCTTTCAAGACTACTGAAATATGTATTTGTATGGTTGATTGTATTAGGAAACAAAAAGGAACATTCAGTATTGGCAACCCTGGGGGTAATTCCAAGTTAATCGCAGCAGGAAATTTTTTAGCAGTTGGGCAAAACCATGTGCACTGCAGGGGGGGCTGATATAACGTGCAGAGAGTTAGATTTGGGTGGGTTATTTTGTTTCTGTGCAGGGTAAATACTGGCTGCTTTATTTTTACACTGCAATTTAGATTGCAGATTGAACACACCACACCCAAATCTAACTCTCTGCACATGTTATATCTGCCTCACCTGCACTGCACATGGTTTTGCCCAACTGCTAAAACATTTCCTGCTGCGATCAACTTGGAATTACCCCCCCCCCCCCCCGGTCTCCTCCAAAAACTTGACGTTGGCAATCTTTCCATTGAACCACTTAGCTGTCAGTCTTTCTCCTACTTCATAAGAGGTCACTAACATTCGGATTGGCATACTACAGGTAAATGAGTAAACCAGCCACTTACTATATATAGGAAGTATAAAATCAGTAAACAATAGAAATAAGAGTCTGTGAACCACAAGTCTGGTAATGTCCTTCTACATGAGTCTGTCTCCACAGTCCTAGTAGTGCCCCATCACACTCCTGTCTAGACTCTTCTTTTTTTTTTATGGAGGGGGGGGGCATTTTCAGCCCTGGTGTTTAATGGCTGATTTTTGCACTTTTTGGTGGAAAAACAACAAGCAGTGTTTTTCATCAAAGGTCTTCTAGCATTTTGGGATACATAAAAATGTAAAGTGATTTTTCAGTGTTTGAATGCCGTTTTGCAAAAGACTGTAATAAATGTTTACCTGTCATCTGAGCCCCCCAAAAAAGCTTTTTCCCATCAATACAACCTCTCCACATACCTGTCCCACAAAATTTAACCCATAATTGAGCTTTTTAGAGAAATTCACCTGAAAGCTGACATATCGTCATTTAGCCAAATGACGCTATTTAAACTCCAAGTGCATGATTTTTATTGGGAGGTGCGCACCAGGGGGTCTGCACTGTCAGTCAATATTTTTGTCACTAACATTTCACCTATATGGGTGGAATTGGCGCACAAAGAGGGTCATTCAGACCTGGCCGCTTATGCGGACTGCAACGCAGTTTGTCGATGGTGGTTGTTTGCTTGGTGGTGATGCAGCATTGGTGGGGCGAATGGGATGGGCAGGGGCCATTTGTGGGACAGCTGCATGACGTCACATGCAACCACTAAAAAAAATAAAAT
Source organism: Pseudophryne corroboree (assembly GCF_028390025.1). NCBI lineage: Eukaryota > Metazoa > Chordata > Amphibia > Anura > Myobatrachidae > Pseudophryne > Pseudophryne corroboree. Next base: position 602,463,833 of record NC_086446.1, read on the forward strand.
AATGGCATCTGACAGTGCAGCCGGGCTGTGCTGCCAGGGGTCAACCTTAATTCCGATGTGTCCACATGATGGGCAGCAACCAGCATGTGAGGAGTTGAACGCAGATCTGGTTGTGTATTCAACCATCTGTGTTCATCTCTAAATAACCCCCCAAAACATGGAATTTGATTACAAATGACATACAAGTTTGCCATGAGAATTGCTTGCAGGTCCCAACTTTCACCTAACTGTGTTTCTGGAGGGGGGGTGTACAGTGTAAAGGCTGGCTTGGGGGTGTATAGGGAGGATACATTAAAATTGCTGGCTGTTGGGATCCCGGCGATCAGGATACAGATGCCGGAACCCTGATAGTCGACAATGCCGCTAGCCGGAATCCAGGCAAAACAAAGCGAGCCCACAGTGTGGCAAGTGCAGCGAGCCCACAAGGGAACTCTTTGCGCTCGCCCTGCTGCCGGCATTCTAGTGGGCGGGATGCCTCTGTTGGGATATGGACAAGCCGGCATCCCGCCTGCCGGTAAATCATACTGAATTTGTATAGGGGGTTAGCCCAGCTTGACTGCAGTATTAAACCATACAAAACATAACTTTTACATATTGTGGTTGACCGCCCCCCTGATTTACCACTGATTGCACACTGCAGACATGTAATGCATCTATGAGGTAACTTCATACAACGTAACCGTAAATGTAGAAAATGTACCAGAAAAGGGTATCTACACATCATTCTGATGTCACCTTGTGACATTTGTATTATGTAGCATTATTTTTTCTTACACTTTGGCTGTAGTTAAGAGTAGGGAGTGGTATTAATGACACAGTGCCACTGCGCTGGTAGCCACAGTACGTTTAATTCAGCCTTGCTTACGATGGCATAGTTTTAAACCTGGTTACAGTACACATACCCTTGTATATTTTGTGTGAGACAATGACCTCTTCTTTCTTGTGTTTAGGTATTCCCACTGACGAGCAGCAGGCAACTGGACTTGAGAGAAAAATCCTCGAAGCTCTGAAGAAAGGAGAGGTAGCACATGTGTTCCTGAATGTAGTTCATCCTTAGCTTGTCTGAGTTAGACTGAATTAAGCTTTAGGAGGACATTTACTAAGCAGTGATAAGATCATAGAAGTGAGCCAGTGGAGAAGTTGCCTATGGCAACCAATCAGCACTGAAGTGACATCTATAATTTGCATACTGTAAAATGATACAGAGCTGCTGATTGGTTGATGGGGTCACTTCTCCACTGGCTCACTTCTCCGCTCTTATCACTGCTTAGAAAATGTCCCCCTTAGCTACTTCTCTGTTTCCTGTTAAACACTACTAAAGTTCTGACCCTCATCAGGCCTGCTATAAAATGTCATTGAGTGATGACCCTGCTGCTGGTGTGTGCAGTCTGTGTCCAACCACATTAGTTAATACAAAACGATAAACATTTTTTGCCAGTTTGAGGTTTTACTGACACCTTTTAGATTGGTCATTTGTAGGCTGCCTAGGCTCAGTGGTAAGGGATCATTCAGTACATCAGTAGTGAATGTATAGCAACAGCTTCCCTATTCTACGTTTTTATAACCAGCATATAAATACATTGATTAAACAGGTTAATCCTATAATTGCTATATTGTGATTCACTGTATAATAACGAGTAAGATTCATTACTACTAATATATTTCTCTGCACATGTGCGCTCATTCAGGGTATAGGTAATACTACATTTTGTGATTTTAATGCAATTTAGAATAAATCTGAATATTTTAGTATATCTATACTCTAATAGTGTGTGCCCCTCTTTCAAAGTACTCTCATCCCTCCCTCTATACCCTCACCCCTTCTACTTTATGCTGGTCATAAACCACTTTGCACCTTCTTTGACTAAAACACTTCTACCAACATTGTTTTTCTTATGTCCATCCACTTGGGGTACAGTGGGCCATGAGTTAGTCTTTCAAGCCTTTAGTAATGGAAAATATGTTTGTGGTCTTCCCTCTTCTGTACCCCCTCTTAACTCTCTGCTTTCACATCCAGTTAGTCTACCTATGTTTCTCTTACGTCCTAGAGGATGCTGGGGTCCATATTAGTACCATGGGGTATAGACGGGTCCACCAGGAGCCATTGGCACTTTAAGAGTTTAATAGTGTGGGCTGGCTCCTCCCTCTATGCCCCTCCTACCAGACTCAATTTAGAAAATGTGCCCGGAGGAGCCGGTCACAGCTAGGGGAGCTCTCCTGAGCTTTCTTGGTAAAGTTTTTTTTTTTTTTAGAGTTTATTGCTTTACAGGAGGCTGCTTGCAACAGCCTGCCTGCATCGAGGGACTGAGGGGAGGTGGGGGGGGGGGGGGGGTAGTGTCCACCCTGCAGGGGCTGAGTCACTGCCTCCGCTGACTGGACATTGAGCTCCAGAGGGAACAATCGCGACTCGCCATAGGGTACCGCTCGCCCCAGCAGCCAGCCGCCACCCCCTTTCAGAGCTGAAGTTGGCGAGTAAGTCACTGTCCCCCCTCACAAGCGGGGGGTCAGTGTGAAGAAGACGGCTTGCGGGTACTTCTCAGCGGTGCGGCGCTTGGAGGTGCGCCCTGAGCCTGCTCTAGACCCTAACTGACCTGTCCAGCCTGTCGGGGTCCGTGGATCTCTGCCAGCAGAAAAATCCTCCGGGCCAGTATAATCTAAAGAAGAGCGGGAAGCTGGCGCCATTGCGGGGGCGGAGCTTCTCAGAGCGGACCCAGCAGCGTTCAGCGCCATTTTCCTGTCTGCAGCACCCTGCCAGCGGAAGTCCAGGTCCCTCCAGAGCACCTCCAGCGATCGGTACGGTACCAGGGGGGTGTAAAAGGGAGGGGTGTCTGAAGGGCTGTCACCTATTAAGGGACTCAGTCAGCGCTGGTGTGGGGTCTCCCTATACCTGTTATAGCACTGTGTGTGGGTTGGCTCCAATCTCTGTCTCTCTCATTCTTGGGGGGGGGGGGGGGGGGGGGGGGGGAACTCTGTCTGCCCAGTACCCTGTGTGTTTGTGGGGTGTTTGGTGGGTGTGTGACAACATGTCTAGGGACACTGTTTCACATGCTGCAGAGGATTTGTCTTCCCAGGAAGACTCCATTCCATGTAATCAAGATTGCACTGTTGTAGTGCAGATCCCAGCTAGAGAGCCAGAATGGTTAGTCTCTGAGGGGGACTATTTCTCAGATTTTGGATAGGGTGGCTAGGACTGAACATGCCACTCAGGTCCTGCAATCCTCTATGGTCATGTGGTCTGATACTGCATTCTCGGGGTCCCCTGCGGTGCATTCTCACAAACGTGCGCTTGCAATGCTTATGCAGGATGACACGGACACAGATTCTGACACTGCAGACGGTGACGGGGATGTGTTGAGGGGGACAGCATCACTTGCTAAGGGGGTGCAATTAATGATTGAAGCTGTAAGGGATGTTTTACACATTTCTGACATGGCTCCTGAGCAAGTGGAGGAGGCCTTTTTTACAGATAATAAAAAGCCCCCCCCCCTCCCTTTCCCGGCATCCAAAGAATTAAACGCTGTCTTTTAAAAAGCCTGGGAAACTCCAGAAAAGAATTCTTCTGGAGGCCATCAGAAAATTGGTGGTGCCAGAGGTCATTGTTCCAGTTCCACCTCAGCAGTGGAACAAAGATTATTCGAACCTTTTTGTGGTACCAAAACCGGATGGTTCGGTACGGTCTATCCTGAACTTAGTCTTTGAACCCTTATCTCGGAGTTCAAATTCAAGATGGGATCTCTGAGAGCTGTCATCTCAGGACTGACGGAGGGGGAGTTCCTGGTGTCTCTGGACATCAAGGATGCATACCTCCACATTCCCATTTGGTCGCTGCATCAGGCATATCTCAGGTATGCACTGTTGGACGATTACTATCAGTTCCAGGTGCTGCCGTTTGGCCTCTCCACAGCACCAAGGATCTTCACCAAGGTGATAGCGGAGATGATGGTTTTCCTCTGCAAGCAGGGGGTGAACATAATTCCATATCTGGACGATCTCCTGATCAAGGCATTGTCCAGGGAAAAGTTGTTGCGATCCATTGCACTCATGACACAGCTGCTCAGGAAGCGCGGTTGGATCCTGAACCTTCCAAAGTCTCATCTGGAGCCGACAAGGAGGCTGTCTTTCCTGGGAATGATCCTCGACACGGAAGTGCAGAGGGTATTTCTTGCGGTGGAGAAAGCATAGGTGATTCAAACAATGGTCCAGGATGTGTTAAAGCAGGCCTGGCCAACCTGTGGCTCTCCAGATGTTGTGAAACTACACATCCCAGCATGCCCTGCCACAGTTTTAGCATTCCCTAATAGCAAAACTGTGGCAAAGCATGATGGGACTTGTAGTTTTACAACAGCTGGAGAGCCACAGGTTGGCCAGGCCTGTGTTAAAGCCTACCCAGGTATCGGTTCATCAGTGCATCCGCCTTCTTGGGAAGATGGTTGCCACCTACGAGGCTCTGCAGTACGGCAGGTTTAATGCTCGACCTTTTCAGCTGGATCTCTTGGACCAGTGGGCGGGCTCTCACCTACACATGCACAAGAGGATACGCCTGTCTCCGAAAGCCAGGATTTCACTCCTCTGGTGGCTACAACTTCCTCACCTTCTGGAAGGCTGAAGGTTCGGAATTCAGGACTGGATCCTTTTAACCACAGATGCAAGTCTAAGAGGTTGGGGAGCAGTCGCTCTGGGGGAAACCTTCCAAGGACAGTGGTCGAATCAAGAATCTCTTCTCCCAATAAACATCCTGGTGCTAAGGGCCGTGTACAACGCCCTTCTGCAAACAGCACACCTTCTACAGGATCGGGCTGTTCAGGTGCAGTCGGACAACGTGACCACTGTGGCCTACATAAACTGACAAGGTGGAACGAAGAGCAGGGCTGCAATGTCAGAGGTGTCAAGAATCCTCCTCTGGGCAGAAAGGCACGCTATAGCGATGTCAGCAATCTTCATTCCGTGAGTAGACAACTGGGAAGCAGACTTCCTCAGCAGACACTATCTCCATCAAGCGGAGTGGGGCCTCCATCCGGAGGTGTTTGAGGAGGTAACTGGTTGGTGGGAGGTTCCTCAGGTAGACATTATGGCCTCCCACCTCAACAAGAAGCTGGGTAGGTACTGTTCCAGGTCGAGAGACCCTCAGGCAGTGGCAGTGGACGCACTGGTAACACCGTGGGTGTTCACGTCAGTGTATGTGTTCCCTCCACTTCCTCTGATTCCAAAGGTTCTTCAGCTGGTAAGAAGAACAAAGGTTCTGGCAATCCTCATTGCTCCGGACTGGCCAAGAAGGGCTTGGTATGCAGATCTACTGGATCTTCTGCTGGAAGATCCAAGGCCCTTACCTCTTCGGGAGGATCTGCTACTGCAGGGGCCGTTCGCCTATCAAGACTTACCACGGCTACGTTTGACAGCCAGATCTTAGCTTGGAAAGGTATTCATAGTGAAGTCATTCCTACCCTGATTCAGGCTAGGAAGGGGGTGACGTCTAAACATTACCACCGTATTTGGAAGAAATTATGTTTCTTGGTGTGAATCCAGGAAATTTCCTGCGGTGGAGTTTCAACTTGGACGTTTTCTCCTTTTCCTGCAAGCAGGAGTGGATATGGGCCTGAGATTGGGATCCATCAAGGTCCAAATCTCTGCTTTGTCCATCTTCTTTCAAAAACAATTGGCTATCCTCCCTGAGGTTCATACCTTTTTTAAAAGGGGTTCTGCACATCCAGCCTCCCTTTGTGGCGCCAACGGCACCCTGGGATCTAGATGTGGTGTTGCAGTTCCTACAGTCAGCGTGGTTTGAGCCTCTACTGGAGGCTGACATCAAGTTTCTCACGTGGAAGGTGGTCACTTTGTTGGCCTTGGCTTCTGCCCGACACGTGTCGGAATTGGGGGCTTTATCTTGCAAAAGTCCTTATCTGATCTTCCATGAAGACAGGGCGGAACTTAGGACTCGTCCACAGTTCCTGCCTAAGGTTGTATCTGCTTTCCATATCAACCAACCTATTGTGGTGCCAGTGGCTACTGACTCCTCAATTGCTTCAAAGGCCTTGGCTGTTGTAAGGGGTTTGAAGATCTATGTGAAGAGGACTGCTCGTCATAGGAAATCTGACTCTTTGTCCTCTACGACGCCAAGAATATTGGGTGTACTGCTTCTAAGCAGTCGATTTCGCGCTGGATCAGGTTCATTATTCAGCATGTGTATTCCACGGCAGGATTGCCGTGTCCGAAATCGGTTAAGGCCCACTCTACTCGTAAAGTGGGTTCTTCCTGGGCGGCTGCCCGGGGTGTCTCGGCCTTACAGCTTTGCCGAGCTGCTACTTGGTTTGGTTCGAACACGTTTGCAAAGTTTTACAAGTTCGATACTCTGGCCTCTGATGACCTCAAATTTGGTCAAGCAGGATTGCAGGAGCCTCTGCGCTCTCCCTCCCGTACTGGGAGCTTTGGTACATCCCCATGGTACTAATATGGACCCAGTATCCTCCAGGACGTAAGAGAAAATAGGATTTTAATTATCTGCCGGTAAATCCTTTTCTCGTAATCTGTAGAGGATGCTGGGCGCCCGCCCAGCGCTTTGTTTTCCTGCATTGGTTTTATAGTTCAGTACTGCCTGGTTCCTAGGTAAGTTCTGCATTATTTACTGTTTCAGCTGTTGCTGAGTTTTCCGGCATGTTTACCGGATTTGTTTGTTGTGTGAGCTGGTATGAATCTCACCACTATCTGTGTAATTCATTCTCTCAAAGTATGTCGTCTCCTCGGGCACAGTTTCTAGACGGAGTCTGGTAGGAGGGGCATAGAGGGAGGAGCCAGCCCACACTATTAAACTCTTAAAGTGCCAATGGCTCCTGGTGGACCGGTCTATACCCCATGGTACTAATATGGACCCCCAGCATCCTCTACGGACTGCGAGAAAAGGATTTACCGGCAGGTAATTAAAATCCTATTTTCTGGTTTCCCGACTGTCTGCAGATTTTTTGGCTTTGAAAACGTTCTAATCTGAAGTGTCGACAGTGGAGAATACGTAATTTGTCAATGTCCGGAACCTCCCAAATGGTGGGGGTTTCAGACAGTGGAAAAGTTTAACTTCTGCTAGTTTGGAGGATGGGTTTGATTATGTATTTATTGATTGCAGATAAAAATGACCGTGTTGAAAATGCTTTTGTTTTCCCCTGGAAGTGTTCTAGTTTTTACCCTCTTTCCTTGATACAGGCTGAAAAGATGATTGTGGTAAATACACTGGGGATTAACACCCCAGTGTCCTCCAGCACAACAAGCTGTCTTGGTTACATATATTTGCAAATACAGTATATGATTAATCCACCAGGCCCTGACAAGGCTTACCTGATGCTGGTGGTCCCTAAGTCTAGGCCTGGGATGCAGAACCCCACAAACCGGCAAAGGCCAGCTACCCCTAGGCAGCACAATGCGAGAAAGTAAAATGTTAGTGCATGTTAATAAAAGTAAAGTAAACTCTATATACAAACTCAATATACAAGTGAAGGTGTAATTTAAAAGTCCATTTGTTAAGGGGGTACTAAATAAGATCTCGGTGTGCTACCCCAAATCAGCTTCAGATGCTATATGCCTTAGATTGTAGTATATAGATGTAGTAATGTAAATGTTTTACGTTTAGTCACTGACAACTCTTTAATGCATCCACATTTCAAGCCCTGAAGCTGTTTCTTTACCTTTGAAGGATCCTTACAACATATTAAAGCCAAAGTCCTATTCTGGAACGAAGGATAATCCACATATTGTGCCGTCAGTCAACAAACAAAGACTTGTGGGTTGCATATGTAAGTACTGGGAATATTGTCATTCTGTAGCAATGTGTAATGAATGGTAGATAAATTGTAATCCATTTTACACTTGCTAAGCATAGGATTCAGTCTATTCAGCCAGAAATAGTTTTTGCCTCTTATACCTAACCACAATACGCCATACAGCATGAGATGCCTGGTGTGAGTGAGACTCATTGAGCGGTGTAGCAAAACAAGTTTTCATTACATTTTGTATCTTATTCACATCGCAGGCAAAGCAAAACACTACTCAAACACTACTACAGATGCTGGGCTGTGACTTTAACCACACAGGAAATAGTTTAAAACATGTATAAACTTGCAGATGAATTGCAGTAGAACCTGGCATGAGAAAAAGCTGTGGCATACTTATATAGATTTAGGGCCAGATGTACAAGTAATAAATTGCACAGTGATAAAGTACCAACCAACCAGCACCTATCATTTTTTCAAACCTAGCCTGTAGCATGCCAGTTACAACTTGATTGGCTGTTACTTTATCACCATGAAGTTGTTCACTTTTCAAGGCTTAGTATGAGGGCCCACACCCATCACCTATTTATGTGGCCTTTCTGCTTTATATCCTATCTTTGTATTTTTATACTATTGGAAGACCGTATCGTTGAATATTCTGTAAACACATATTTAAAACTGTACTGCCCACTACAAGAGATGATTGGGATAACCTCCATTCTGACGCGGTGATTGTAGAATTATGTTCACTGAGCGTTAACATGGTTTTGAAACGTCACAAAGGCTCTTCACTTTATTAACTTACAACTGGGCCATCATACTTCAGAAAAAAAAATCTAGTTTTATAATTGCCACGGTTTCTGATTGGCTATTTATAATGTGCCATAGCCAAGGCATTCTAGAGGAGATTCTTATGTAGACTGATAGACATTTTCTTTCTTTTTTTTTTTTCTTTACTGTAGGTGAAGAAGACAATTCTCAGGTCATTTGGTTTTGGATCCACGAAGGCCATGTGCACCGCTGTCCTGAGTGTGGCGCTCACTACAAACTTGTACCTTATGAGCTGCCACACTGATTGCTTGCAGTGACCATGCATACCACTTACTGACCCTAAAAAATGCTTAATACATTTTTGACCTATTGATTGTAATCTGTGTCATTTTTACTTCTATATAAATTTCTCATAAAGAGCTGTGATAAAAGGCATTTTTATATTTGGCAAGGGGGGGGGGGGGGGGTTGTTCAGTCAGTATGAGTATCAAAGGAGGACACATTTTTAAAAGCTTCACATATTTGGATAGAATGCCAATCTAAACTCAGACAGGAATGCGAATAACAATACATTTGGCCTGCAATCATAGTAATTGTCACTTGCTGGTCGGCAGCCTGTGTGGTCCTATTGTGTTGCTTGGACACCTGGATTGGAAGATATGCATCACGCACTCCTGGAAACCTCCTTTTTGTGGTCCCTGAGCACTTATTCACTGAATAACTAAAGGGCACTGCCATTTCTATGGGCTAATGGTCAGCTTGGTATCATTTGTGGAAACACATTACTGGAATCACCACGGGTGGCCACCATTCGATATACACTGCTCAAAAAAATAAAGGGAACACTAAAATAACACATCCTAGATCTGAATGAAACATTCTTATTAAATACTTTATTCTTTACATAGTTGAATGTGCTGGCAACAAAATCACACAAAAATTATCAATGGAAATCAAATGTATTAACCCATGGAGGTCTGGATTTGGAGTCACACTCGAAATGAAAGTGGAAAAACACACTACAGGCTGATCCAACTTTGATGTAATGTCCTTAAAACAAGTCAAAGTGAGGCTCAGTAGTGTGTGTGGCCTCCACGTGCCTGTATGACCTCCCCACAACGCCTGGGCATGCTCCTGATGAGGTGGCGGATGGTCTCCTGAGGGATCTCCTCCCAGACCTGGACTAAAGCATCCGCCAACTCCTGGACAGTCTGTGGTGCAACGTGGCGTTGGTGGATGGAGCGAGACATGATGTCCCAGATGTGCTCAATTGGATTCAGGTCTGGGGAACGGGCTGGCCAGTCCATAGCATCAATGCCTTCGTCTTGCAGGAACTGCTGACACACTCCAGCCACATGAGGTCTAGCATTGTCTTGCATTAGGAGGAACCCAGGGCCAACCGCACCAGCATATGGTCTCACAAGGGGTCTGAGGATCTCATCTCGGTACCTAATGGCAGTCAGGCTACCTCTGGCGAGCACATGGAGGGCTGTGCGGCCCCCCAAAGAAATGTCACCCACACCATTACTGACCCACTGCCAAACCGGTCATGCTGGAGGATGTTGCAGGCAGCAGAATGTTCTCCTTGGCGTCTCCAGACTCTGTCACGTCTGTCACATGTGCTCAGTGAGAACCTGCTTTCATCTGTTAAGAGCACAGGGCGCCAGTGGCAAATTTGCCAATCTTGGTGTTCTCTGGCAAATGCCAAACGTCCTGCACGGTGTTGGGCTGTAAGCACAACTCCCACCTGTGGACGTCGGGCCCTCATGGAGTCTGTTTCTGATCGTTTGAGTAGACACATGCACATTTGTGGCTTGCTGGAGGTCATTTTGCAGGGCACTGGCAGTGCTCCTCCTGTTCCTCCTTGCACAAAGGCGGAGGTAGCGGTCCTGCTGCTGGGTTGTTGCCCTCCTACGGCTGCCTCCACATGTCCTGATGTACTGGCCTTGCTCTGGACACTACGCTGACAGACACAGCAAACCACCTTGCCACAGCTCGCATTGATGTGCCATCCTGGATGAGCTGCACTACCTGAGCCACTTGTGTGGGTTGTAGACTCCGTCCCATGCTACCACTAGAGTGAAAGCACCGCCAGCTTTCAAAAGTGACCAAAACATCAGCCAGAAAGCATAGGAGCTGAGAAGTGGTCTGTGGTCACCACCTGCAGATCAACTCCTTTATTGGGAGTGTCTTGATAATTGCCACCTGTTGTCTATTCCATTTGCACAACAGCATGTGAAATTGATTGTCATCAGTGTTGATTCCTAATTGGACAGTTTGATTTCACAGAAGTGTGATTGACTTGGAGTTACATTGTGTTTAAGTGTTCCCTTTATTTTCTCTGACGTCCTAGTGGATGCTGGGAACTCCGTAAGGACCATGGGGAATAGCGGGCTCCGAAGGAGGCTGGGCACTCTAGAAAGATTTAGGACTACCTGGTGTGCACTGGCTCCTCCCACTATGACCCTCCTCCAAGCCTCAGATTTCGTGCCCGGCTGAGGTTGGATGCACACTAGGGGCTCTCCTGAGCCCTTAGAAAGAAAGTATAGTTTTAGGTTTTTTATTTTCAGTGAGACCTGCTGGCAACAGGCTCACTGCAGCGAGGGACTAAGGGGAGAAGAAGCGAACTCGCCTGCTTGCAGCCGGATTGGGCTTCTTAGGCTACTGGACACCATTAGCTCCAGAGGGATCGACCGCAGGCCCAGTCCTTGGTGTTCGGTCCCAGAGCCGCGCCGCCGTCCCCCTTACAGAGCCAGAAGCAAGAAGAGGTCCGGAAAAACGGCGGCAGAAGACATCAGTCTTCACCAAGGTAGCGCACAGCACTGCAGCTGTGCGCCATTGCTCCTCATGCACACTTCACACTCCGGTCACTGAGGGTGCAGGGCGCTTGGGGGGGGCGCCCTGAGCTGCAATAAAAACACCTTGGCTGGCAAAAATACCACAATATATAGCCCTAGAGCAGGCCTGGCCAACCTGTGGCTCTCCAGATGTTGTGAAACTACATATCCCAGCATGCCTTGCCACAGTTTTAGCATTCCCTAATAGCAAAACTGTGGCAAAGCATGATGGGACTTGTAGTTTTACAACAGCTGGAGAGCCACAGGTTGGCCAGGCCTGCCCTAGAGGCTATATATGTGGTAAATACCCCTGCCAGAATCCAGAAAAAAGCGGGAGAATAGGCCACGGAAAAGGGGCGGAGCTATCTCCCTCAGACACACTGGCGCCATTTCTCCTTCACAGATCCGCTGGAAGGAAGCTCCCTGGCTCTCCCCTGCAGTCTACACTTCAGAACAGGGTAAAAACAGAGAGGGGGGGCACTAACTTTGGGCGCAATACATATATAATATAAAAAGCAGCTATAGGGGACATAACTCAGTTAGTCCCTGCATTATATAGCGCTCTGGTGTGTGCTGGCATACTCTCACTCTGTCCCCCCAAAGGGCTTTTGTGGGTCCTGTCCTCATTCGGAGCATTCCTTGTGTGTGTGCGGTGTGTCGGTACGGCTGTGTCGACATGTTTGATGAGAATAATGATGTGGAGGCGGAGCAGATGCCTTTAGAAGGGATGTCACCCCCTGCGGGGCAGACACCTGAGTGGATGGGCTTATGGAAAGTAATGAGTGCACGTATAGACTCCTTATATAAGAAAATCGACGACATGCCAAATGTGGGACAGCCGACTTCTCAGCTCGTGCCTGCCCAGGCGTCGCATGGGTCGTCAGGGGCTCTAAAACGCCCGCTACCTCAAGCAGACCCAGATGTCGACACGGATACTGACACCAGTGTCGACGACGATGAGTCAAACCTGATGCCCACTAAGGCCATTCACTGTATGATTGAGGCAATGAAAGAGGTGTTAAACATTTCTGATATAACTACTGGTACCACTAAAAAGGGTATTATGTTTGGAGAGAAAACTACCCGTAGTTTTTCCCCCATCAGATGAATTAAATGAAGTGTGTGAAGAAGCGTGGGCTTTCCCTGATAAAAAATTGGTAATTCCTAAGAAGGTACTAATGGCGTTCCCTTTCCCGCCAGAGGATAGGTCACGTTGGGAAACACCCCCTAGAGTGGATAAAGCGCTCACACGTTTGTCTAAAAAGGTGGCACTACCGTCTCCGGATACGGCCGCCCTCAAGGAACCTGCTGATAGAAAGCAGGAGGCGATCCTGAAGTCTGTATATACACACACAGGCATTATACTTAGGCCAGCTATTGCGTCAGCTTGGATGTGCAGTGCTGCCGCTGCTTGGTCAGATAAACTGTCAGAAAATATTGACACATTAGACAGAGACACGATCCTGTTAACCATAGACCATATAAAAGACTCAGTCTTATATGAGAGATGCACAGAGGGAAATCTGCCGACTGGCATCTAAAGTAAGTGCATTGTCCATTTCTGCTAGGAGAGGCTTATGGACTCGCCAGTGGACAGGAGATGCAGATTCTAAAAAGCACATGGAAGTGTTGCCATATAAGGGTGAGGAATTATTTGGGGATGGTCTCTCGGATCTAGTTTCCACAGCAACGTCTGGGAAGTCGGCATTTTTACCCCATGTCCCCTCACAGCCTAAGAAGGCGCCGTTTTATCAGGTTCAGTCCTTTCGGACCCAGAAAAACAGGCGTGGAAAAGGTGGGTCTTTTCTGTCCAGAGGCAGAGGTAGGGGAAAAAGGCTGCAACAAACAGCAGGTTCCCAGGAGCAAAAGTCCTCCCCCGCTTCTTCTTCCAAGTCCGCCGCATGACGGTGGGGCTCCACAGGCGGAGCCAGGTACGGTGGGGGGTCGCCTCAAAAATTTCAGCGATCAGTGGGTTCGCTCACAGGTGGATCCCTGGATCCTGCAAATAGTATCTCAGGGGTACAAGCTGGAATTCGAGGCGTCCCCACCCCACCGGTTCCTAAAATCTGCCTTGCCAATTGCTCCCTCAGACAGGGAGGCGGTGCTAACGGCAATTCACAAGCTGTATTCTCAGCAGGTGATAATCAAGGTACCCCTACTTCAACAAGGCCGGGGTTATTATTCCACACTATTTGTGGTACTGAAACCGGACGGTTCGGTGAGACCCATTCTAAATTTGAAATCCTTGAACACATACATAAAGAAATTCAAGTTCAAGATGGAATCGCTCAGGGCGGTTATTGCAAGCCTGGACGAGGGGGATTACATGGTATCCCTGGACATCAAGGATGCTTACTTGCATGTCCCCATTTACCATCCTCACCAGGAGTACCTCAGATTTGTGGTACAGGATTGCCATTACCAATTCCAGATGCTGCCGTTTGGACTGTCCACGGCACCGAGGGTATTTACCAAGGTTATGGCGGAAATGATGATACTCCTTCGAAGAAAGGGAGTTTTAATTATCCCGTACTTGGACGATCTCCTAATAAAAGCGAGGTCCAAGGAACAGTTGTTGGTGGGAGTAGCACTATCCCAGGAAGTGCTGCACCAGCACGGCTGGATTCTGAATATCCCAAAGTCACAGCTGGTTCCGACGACACGGCTACTGTTCCTGGGTATGATTCTGGATACAGTCCAGAGAAAAGTGTTTCTCCCGGAGGAGAAAGCCAGGGAGTTGTCATCTCTAGTCAGAGACCTCCTGAAACCAAAACAGGTATCAGTGCATCACTGCACGCGGGTCCTGGGAAAGATGGTGGCTTCTTACGAAGCAATTCCCTTCGGCAGGTTCCATGCCAGAATCTTTCAGTGGGACCTGTTGGACCAGTGGTCCGGATCGCATCTTCAGATGCATCGCTTAATAACCCTGTCTCCAAGAACCAGGGTGTCTCTACTGTGGTGGCTGCAGAGTGCTCATCTTCTAGAGGGCCGCAGGTTCGGCATACAGGACTGGGTCCTGGTGACCACGGATGCCAGCCTTCGAGGCTGGGGGGCAGTCACACAGGGAAGAAACTTCCAAGGACTATGGTCGAGTCAGGAGACTTCCCTTCACATAAATATTCTGGAACTAAGGGCCATCTACAATGCCCTAAGTCAAGCAAAATCCCTGCTCCTACACCAGCCGGTGCTGATCCAGTCAGACAACATCACAGCAGTCGCCCATGTAAATCGACAGGGCGGCACAAGAAGCAGGATGGCGATGGCAGAAGCCACAAAAATTCTCCGATGGGCGGAGAATCATGTACTAGCACTGTCAGCAGTGTTCATTCCGGGAGTGGACAACTGGGAAGCAGACTTCCTCAGCAGACACGACCTCCACCCGGGGGAGTGGGGACTTCACCCAGAAGTCTTCCAGATGCTGGTAAACCGTTGGGAAAAACCACAGGTGGACATGATGGCGTCCCGTCTCAACAAAAAGTTAAAAAAATATTGCGCCAGGTCAAGGGACCCTCAGGCGATAGCTGTGGACGCTCTAGTGACACCGTGGGTGTACCAGTCGGTTTATGTGTTCCCTCCTCTGCCTCTCATTCCAAAGGTATTGAGAATAATAAGAAAGCGAGGAGTAAACACAATTCTCGTGGTTCCGGTTTGGCCAAGACGAGTGTGGTACCCGGAACTTCAAGAGATGCTCTCAGAGGACCCGTGGCCTCTACTGCTCAGACAGGACCTGATACAGCAGGGGCCCTGTCTGTTCCAAGACTTACCGCGGCTGCGTTTGACGGCATGGCGGTTGAACACCGGATCCTAAAGGAAAAGGGTATTCCGGAAGAAGTCATTCCTACGCTTATTAAGGCCAGGAAAGATGTTACGGCAACGCATTATCACCGCATATGGCGAAAATATGTTGCATGGTGCGAGGCCAATAAGGCCCCAACAGAGGAATTTCAACTAGGTCGATTTCTGCATTTCCTGCAAGCAGGAGTGGATATGGGCCTAAAACTAGGCTCCATTAAAGTACAGATCTCGGCTCTGTCGATTTTCTTTCAAAAAGAACTAGCTTCAGTACCTGAAGTTCAGACTTTTGTAAAAGGAGTGCTGCATATTCAGCCCCCGTTTGTGCCTCCAGTGGCACCTTGGGATCTCAACATGATGTTGAGTTTCTTAAAATCACATTGGTTTGAGCCACTAAAAACCGTGGATCTGAAATATCTCACGTGGAAAGTGGTCATGTTATTAGCCTTGGCTTCAGCCAGGCGAGTGTCAGAATTGGCGGCTTTATCATGTAAAAGCCCTTATCTGATTTTCCATATGGATAGGGCAGAGTTGAGGACTCGTCCCCAATTTCTCCCTAAGGTGGTGTCAGCGTTTCACCTGAACCAGCCTATTGTGGTGCCGGCGGCTACTAGTGAATTGGAGGACTCCAAGTTGCTAGACGTTGTCAGGGCCCTGAAAATATGTTTCCAGGACGGCTGGAGTCAGAAAATCTGACTCGCTGTTTATCCTGTATGCACCCAACAAGCTGGGTGCTCCTGCTTCTAAGCAGTCTATTGCTCGCTGGATTTGTAGTACAATTCAGCTTGCACATTCTGTGGCAGGCATGCCACAGCCAAAATCTGTAAAGGCCCATTCCACAAGGAAGGTGGGCTCATCTTGGGCGGCTGCCCGAGGGGTCTCGGCTTTACAACTTTGCCGAGCAGCTACTTGGTCAGGGGCAAATACGTTTGCAAAATTCTACAAATTTGATACCCTGGCTGAGGAGGACCTGGAGTTCTCTCATTCGGTGCTACAGAGTCATCCGCACTCTCCCGCCCGTTTGGGAGCTTTGGTATAATCCCCATGGTCCTTACGGAGTTCCCAGCATCCACTGGGACGTTAGAGAAAATAAGAATTTACTCACCGGTAATTCTATTTCTCGTAGTCCGTAGTGGATGCTGGGCGCCCATCCCAAGTGCGGATTGTCTGCAATACTTGTAAATAGTTATTGTTAACAAAAGGGTTATTGTTGAGCCGTCTGTTGAGAGGCTCAGTTGTTTTCATACTGTCAAACTGGATATAGTATCACGAGTTGTACGGTGTGATTGGTGTGGCTGGTAAGAGTCTTACCCGGGATTCTAAATCCTTCCTTATTATGTCTGCTCGTCCGGGCACGGTGTCCTAACTGAGGCTTGGAGGAGGGTCATAGTGGGAGGAGCCAGTGCACACCAGGTAGTCCTAAATCTTTCTAGAGTGCCCAGCCTCCTTCGGAGCCCGCTATTCCCCATGGTCCTTACGGAGTTCCCAGCATCCACTACGGACTACGAGAAATAGAATTACCGGTGAGTAAATTCTTATTTTTTTTTACATTTGGTGCTTATTTAAGAATCTGATATAGTATGGGATGTGCTTAAAAATTGTGTTGCTCATAGCATTAGAAATAATCTTGTCTAAAGTACAGTAGGAATGAATGTAATAAATCTGTTATACACTGATCAGCCATCATGCCACCAAAACAGCTCTGGGAGTCCACAAGACCTCTGAATGTGTCCTGTGGTATCTGGCACCAAAAGGTTAGCAGTAGAGCCTTTTGGCCGATTTTAATTGTGGCACGTGTGCCCCCTGATGGGCATCTACACGAATGGGCATCTATTGGAGCTATTCATTTGTTGCCCCGATCAGACGTGGCACACACGTTTTCTCAGAGCCTTCAAAGGCGTGAGAAAAGTGTGAAAATTCTGTAGGTGTGGCAGCTAAACTGGAGCAGTCAGGTGCATTATGCGCTAAAGGCCATCTGATTGGAACGTCGATTGAATAGCTCTGATAAACATCCATTCTTATAGATGGCCAGCAAGAGGGGTGTATGCCACAATTGAATCACCCCTTTTAAGTTCTGTAAGATGCAAGGTGGGGCTTCCATGGCTCTGATGTTTTTCCAGTACATCCCACAGATGCTTGCTCAGATTTATAATTAAGGAATTTGGAGGTCAAGTCACGGGTGTGGTATGGAGGGTAGATAGTAACTAGGTCGACAGTGTCTAGGTTGACCACTGTTGGTTGACAGTAACTAGGTCGACATGAGTTTTTTTTTTTTGTTTTTTTTTTGGTGTAGTTTTCTTCGTAGAGTGACCAGGAACCCCAATTAGTGTACCGTGTTCGCTTGCCATGCTTTGGGCAAGGTGCCTTGCTCCGCTGCTGCTTCGCTTGGCACAGATTAACGTTCCAATCGTAGTCCACGTGGATCGTTAAGTATAAAAAGGTTCAAAAAAAGAAAAAATTGCGAAAAACTCATGTTGACCTAGAGACAGGATCCCAGTCATTACCTTGAATTGTCATGTTCCTCAAACCATTCCTGAACAATTATTGCAGTGTGGCAGGGTGTATTATCCTGCTGAACGAGGCCACTGCCGTTAAGGAATACTGTTGCTGTACTTGGTCTGCAACAATGTTCAGGTAGTTGGAATGTGTCATAGGAACATCCACATGAATGCCAGCACCCAAGATTTCCTATCTGCATCACACTGCCTCTGCCACATGCTCACTTGCTGTCGAATATTTCTCTGGCAGGGTCCACAGGTTATCCAAAGGATAACAATGGGATATGATGGAGTGACAGCGGATTGGCACCAAACGATCAAAGCTTTCCGGCCTCCCAGGATGCAACGGGCCCGTCCATATATCCCACCCCCTGGCTCAGGCAAATCAGTTTTTTGTTCGGTGCGGCAGGAGCTGGACCATGGTCAGCGGGCTGCTGTTTCACTAGCAGCCCAAGCTTTCTTATTTTATTTTTATAGACTTATGTGTTTTTTTTGAGTGATCTTTCCAAACCGCATCTTATACGCATATTGGAAAGAGTCGCTCCAACAACTCTCCGCCGGGTCGCGACAACTCTTACCCACGAGTACAGTGCTGTTTCGGCGGGCGTCTGTCGGATATACTAGCAGGTCCATCAGACGTTACCAGGCTGTGGCCGGAGCACGGAGGGAAGGTAAGGTATCAATTCCGCTTAGTAGATGGAATACGGACACAGTTGCACTGTTTTGGGAGGAGACTACCAAACAGTAGCTGAAGAACCGCAACCACGGGGTGCTCCAGCGCTAGGCCTTAAGGATCAGAGGCACCAGGAATAGCGCAAGGCCGCGATCCCTAGGGTTGTTGTCAGCAGTGGGGAGTCAGACGCTCTTCGGGTCGCCCCTCCCCGGTCCATGACCAGTTTCCGTTGAGTCTCCCGCCATGATCTCTTTCCTCGCTTCCATCTCTGACGCTACCAGAGGGGACTCTGTTGCAGCATAGGCCACTGCGTCAGTGTTCACTAAGTGCTACCACAGGAGATCCGGTCGCATCATAGACTGCTGTGTGATCACTGCGTCTGTTCACTGAACGTTACCATAAGTCCGGTGCGTCTGTGTCCACTACAGGTTCCTGGAGCGGCAGTGTACACTAGTAGCGTCTGGATCCACTCAGCATTCGTTAACGTATTGATTGATCACTGGAAGCGAGGCGAGTCTCCCTGTATCCCACTCTACCGAGTACGGGCTATACAGAACTAAATTTCTATCTACTTTGTCAAGTACAAATAATAAGAATTTACTTACCGATAATTCTATTTCTCGTAGTCCGTAGTGGATGCTGGGGACTCTGTAAGGACCATGGGGAATAGCGGCTCCGCAGGAGACTGGGCACAACTAAAGAAAGCTTTAGGACTACCTGGTGTGCACTGGCTCCTCCCCCTATGACCCTCCTCCAAGCCTCAGTTAGGATACTGTGCCCGGACGAGCGTACACAATAAGGAAGGATTTTGAATCCCGGGTAAGACTCATACCAGCCACACCAATCACACCGTACAACTTGTGATCTGATCCCAGTTAACAGCATGATAACAGAGGAGCCTCTAGAAAAGATGGCTCACTACAGCAATAACCCGATTTTTTTGGTAACAATAACTATGTACCAGTATTGCAGACAATCCGCACTTGGGATGGGCGCCCAGCATCCACTACGGACTACGAGAAATAGAATTATCGGTAAGTAAATTCTTATTTTCTCTAACGTCCTAAGTGGATGCTGGGGACTCCGTAAGGACCATGGGGATTATACCAAAGCTCCCAAACGGGCGGGAGAGTGCGGATGACTCTGCAGCACCAAATGAGAGAACTCCAGGTCCTCCTCAGCCAGGGTATCAATTTTGTAGAATTTTACAAATGTATTTGCTCCTGACCAAGTAGCTGCTCGGCAAAGTTGGAAAGCCGAGACCCCTCGGGCAGCCGCCCAAGATGAGCCCACCTTCCTTGTGGAGTGGGCATTTACAGATTTTTGGCTGTGGCAGGCCTGCCACAGAATGTGCAAGCTGAATTGTACTACAAATCCAACGAGCAATAGTCTGCTTAGAAGCAGGAGCACCCAGCTTGTTGGGTGCATACAGGATAAACAGAGTCAGATTTCCTGACTCCAGCCGTCCTGGAAACATATATTTTCAGGGCCCTGACAACGTCTAGCAACTTGGAGTCCTCCAAGTCCCTAGTAGCCGCAGGCACCACAATAGGTTGGTTCAGGTGAAACGCTGAAACCACCTTAGGGAGAAACTGAGGACGAGTCCTCAATTCCGCCCTGTCCGAATGGAAAATCAGATAAGGGCTTTTACAGGATAAAGCCGCCAATTCTGACACGCGCCTGGCCCAGGCCAGGGCCAACAGCATGACCACTTTCCATGTGAGATATTTTAACTCCACAGATTTAAGTGGTTCAAACCAATGTGACTTTTGGAACCCAAAAACTACATTGAGATCCCAAAGTGCCACTGGAGGCACAAAAGGAGGCTGTATATGCAGTACCCCTTTTACAAACGTCTGAACTTCAGGGACTGAAGCTAGTTCTTTTTGGAAGAAAATTGACAGGGCCGAAATTTGAACCTTAATGGACCCCAATTTCAGGCCCATAGACACTCCTGTTTGCAGGAAATGTAGGAATCGACCCAGTTGAATTTCCTCCGTCGGGCCTTACTGGCCTTGCACCACGCAACATATTTTCGCCAAATGCGGTGATAATGTTTTGCGGTTACATCCTTCCTGGCTTTGATCAGGATAGGGATGACTTCATCCGGAATGCCTTTTTTCCTTCAGGATCCGGCGTTCAACCGCCATGCCGTCAAACGCAGCCGCGGTAAGTCTTGGAACAGACAGGGTCCTTGCTGGAGCAGGTCCCTTCTTAGAGGTAGAGGCCACGGATCCTCCGTGAGCATCTCTTGAAGTTCCGGTTACCAAGTCCTTCTTGGCCAATCCGGAGCCACGAATATAGTGCTTACTCCTCTCCATCTTATCAATCTCAGTACCTTGGGTATGAGAGGCAGAGGAGGGAACACATACACTGACTGGTACACACACGGTGTTACCAGAGCGTCTACAGCTATTGCCTGAGGGTCCCTTGACCTGGCGCAATACCTGTCGAGTTTTTCCCAACGGTTTATAATCATGTGGAAGACTTCTGGGTGAAGTCCCCACTCTCCCGGGTGAAGGTCGTGCTGAGGAAGTCTGCTTCCCAGTTGTCCACTCCCGGAATGAATACTGCTGACAGTGCTATTACATGATTTTCCGCCCAGCGAAGAATCCTTGCAGCTTCTGCCATTGCCCTCCTGCTTCTTGTGCCACCCTGTCTGTTTACGTGGGTGGCTGCCGTGATGTTGTCCGACTGGATCAACACCGGCTGACCTTGAAGCAGAGGTCTTGCTAAGCTTAGAGCATTGTAAATGGCCCTTAGCTTCAGGATATTTATGTGAAGTGATGTCTCCAGGCTTGACCATAAGCCCTGGATATTCCTTCCCTGTGTGACTGCTCCCCAGCCTCGCAGGCTGGCATCCGTGGTCACCAGGACCCAGTCCTGAATGCCGAATCTGCGGCCCTCTAGAAGATGAGCACTCTGCAACCACCACAGGAGGGACACCCTTGTCCTTGGTGACAGGGTTATCCGCTGATGCATCTGAAGATGCGACCCGGACCATTTGTCCAACAGGTTCCACTGGAAAGTTCTTGCGTGGAATCTGCCGAATGGGATTGCTTCGTAGGAAGCCACCATTTTACCCAGAACCCTTGTGCATTGATGCACTGAGACTTGGCTCGGTTTTAGGAGGTTCCTGACTAGCTCGGATAACTCCCTGGCTTTCTCCTCCAGGAGAAACACCTTTTTCTGGACTGTGTCCAGGATCATCCCTAGGAACAGAAGACAAGTCGTCGGAACCAGCTGCGATTTTGGAATATTGAGAATCCAATCGTGCTGCCGCAACACTACCTGAGATAGTGCTACACCGACCTCCAACTGTTCCCTGGATCTTACCCTTATCAGGGAATCGTCCAAGTAAGGGATATATCATCATTTCGGCCATTACCTTGGTAAAGACCCGGGGTGCCGTGGACCATCCATACGGCAGCGTCTGAACTGATAGTGACAGTTCTGTGACATGAAGGTAAGCATCCTTGATGTCCCGAGACATCATGTAGTCCCCTTCTTCCAGGTTCGCAATCACTGCTCTGAGTGACTCAATCTTGAATTTGAACCTCCTGTATGTAAGTGTTCAAAGATTTTAGATTTAGAATCTGTCTCACCGAGCCGTCCGGCTTCGGTACCACAACAGTGTGGAATAATACCCCGTTCCCTGTTGCAGGAGGGGTACCTTGATTATCACCTGCTGGGAATACAGCTTGTGAATGGCTTCCAAAACTGTCTCCCTGTCAGAAGGAGACATCGGTAAAGCCGACTTTAGGAAACGGCGAGGGGGAGACGTCTCGAATTCTAATTTGTACCCCTGAGATATCACCTGAAGGATCCAGGGGTCTACTTGCGAGTGAGCCCACTGCGCGCTGAAATTCATTGAGACGGGCCCCCCACCGTGCCTGATTCTGCTTGTAAAAGCCCCAGCGTCATACTGAGGGCTTGGCAGAGGCGGGAGAGGGTTTCTGTTCCTGGGAACTGGCTGATTTCTGCAGCCTTTTTCCTCTCCCTCTGTCACGGGGCAGAAATGAGGAACCTTTTGCCCGCTTGTCCACGAAAAGACTGCGCCTGATAATACGGTGTCTTCTCATGTTGAGAGGCGACCTGGGGTACAAACGTGGATTTCCCAGCTGTTGCCGTGGCCACCAGGTCTGAAAGACCGACCCCAAATAACTCCTCCCCTTAATAAGGCAATACTTCCAAATGCCGTTTGGAATACGCATCACCTGACCACTGACGTGTCCATAACCCTCTACTGGTAGAAATGGACAACGCACTTAGACTTGATGCCAGTCGGCAAATATTCCGCTGTGCATCACGCATATATAGAAATGCATCTTTTAAATGCTCTATAGGTAAAAATATACTGTCCCTATCTAGGGTATCAATATTTTCAGTCAGGGAATCCGACCACGCCAACCCAGCACTGCACATCCAGGCTGAGGCGATTGCTGGTCGCAGTATAACACCAGTATGTGTGTAAATACATTTTAGGATAACCTCCTGCTTTCTATCAGCAGGATCCTTAAGGGCGGCCATATCAGGAGAGGGTAGAGCCCTTACAAGCGTGTGAGCGCTTTATCCACCCTAGGGGGTGTTTCCCAACGCACCCTAACCTCTGGCGGGAAAGGATATAATGCCAATAACATTTTAGAAATTATCAGTTATCGGGGGAAAACCACGCATCATCACACACCTCATTTAATTTCTCAGATTCAGGAAAACTACAGGTAGTTTTTTCTCACCGAACATAATACCCCTTTTTGGTGGTACTCGTATTATCAGAAATGTGTAAAACATTTTTCATTGCCTCAATCATGTAACGTGTGGCCCTACTGGAAGTCACATTTGTCTCTTCACCGTCGACACTGGAGTCAGTAGCCGTGTCGGCGTCTATATCTGCCATCTGAGGTAACGGGCGCTTTTAGAGCCCCTGACGGCCTATGAGACGTCTGGACAGGCACAAGCTGAGTAGCCGGCTGTCTCATGTCAACCACTGTCTTTTATACAGAGCTGACACTGTCACGTAATTCCTTCCAACAGTTCATCCACTCAGGTGTCGACCCCCTAGTGACATCACTATTAGTGACATCACTATTACAGGCAATCTGCTCCGTCTCCACATCATTTTTCTCCTCATACATGTCGACACAAACGTACCGACATACAGCACACACACAGGGAATGCTCTGATAGAGGACAGGACCCCACTAGCCCTTTGGGGAGACAGAGGGAGAGTTTGCCAGCACACACCAGAGTGCTATATATATATATATATATATATATATATATATATATATATATAGGGATAACCTTATATAAAAGTGTTTTTCCCCTTATAGCTGCTGTATCTTTAATACTGCGCGTAATTAGTGCCCCCCCTCTCTTTTTTTTTAACCCTTTCTGTAGTGTAGTGACTGCAGGGGAGAGCCAGGGAGCTTCCCTCCAACGGAGCTGTGAGGGAAAATGGTGCCAGTGTGCTGAGGAGATAGGCTCCGCCCCCTTATCGGCGGCCTTATCTCCCGTTTTTCTATGTATTCTGGCAGGGGTTAAATGCATCCATATAGCCCAGGAGCTATATGTGATGCATTTTTTGCCATCCAAGGTGTTTTTATTGTGTCTCAGGGCGCCCCCCCCCCAGCGCCCTGCACCCTCAGTGACCGGAGTGTGAAGTGTGCTGAGAGCAATGGCGCACAGCTGCAGTGCTGTGCGCTACCTTGTTGAAGACAGGACGTCTTCTGCCGCCGATTTTCCGGACCTCTTCTGCCTATGTAAGGGGGCCGGTGGCGCGGCTCTGGGACCCATCCATGGCTGGGCCTGTGATCGTCCCTCTGGAGCTAATGTCCAGTAGCCTAAGAAGCCCAATCCACTCTGCACGCAGGTGAGTTCGCTTCTTCTCCCCTTAGTCCCTCGATGCAGTGAGCCTGTTGCCAGCAGGTCTCACTGAAAATAAAAAACCTAAACTAAAACTTTCACTAAGAAGCTCAGGAGAGCCCCTAGTGTGCACCCTTCTCGTTCGGGCACAAAGATCTAACTGAGGCTTGGAGGAGGGTCATAGGGGGAGGAGCCAGTGCACACCAGATAGTCCTAAAGCTTTCTTTAGATGTGCCCAGTCTCCTGCGGAGCCGCTATTCCCCATGGTCCTTACGGAGTCCCCAGCATCCACTTAGGACGTTAGAGAAAGTTAAGTGCCTATTGCATATGAGTCTGTGTACATTTACTGTGGTTTTCTTTGCATTGCGTCTGAATACATTAGAGCTGTTTATACAGGATTTGGTAAATGTTTGCCTACATACTTTAAAAAGTGTTTGTAGTTGATAGTCATATGAGTATAATATAGAACATGTGACTGACTGCTAGTGTGATTGCTAACTTTAATGTATGTCAGTTGTGTTCTTCTGATCCTCAATGCTGGTGCATGGGTAGGGTCAGATTGATATCACTTTAGAAGGTTAAAGTGATTACAGTCACAAATTGTGTAGTACACTGAAAGTGCTGCTAATTTATCATGTCTAAGGGGTCTATTCATGAAGCAGTGAAAAGTGTGGAGAAGTGAGCCAGTGGAGAAGTTGCCCATGGCAACCAATCAGCATTCAAGTAACATTTATAATTTGCATACTATACAACTGTACGGAGCAGCTGATTGGTTGCCATGGGCAACTTCTCCACAGGCTCACTTCTCCACTCTTTTCACTGCTTCATGAATAGACCAGTTCGAGCGGCAAAGGTGACGAGGGTACACTTACAGCAACACTCATCATGTTTGTCTTGCAAAACTATATTATCCTCTCAGGATCTGGTTCAGGATAGTTTATGTGCACACTGTTTCTCTAACATCCTAGAGGATGCTGGGACTTCGTAAGGACCATGGGGGTAGACTGGCTCCGCAGGAGACATGGGCACTTTAAGAAAGACTTAGGATCTGGGTGAGCCGCGCCGCCATCCTCCTCACAGAGCCGGAAGATAGAAGCTGGGTGAGTATGAGAAGAAAAAGAAGACTTCAGAGGCGGCAGAAGACTTCATAATCTTCACTGAGCTAATGCACAGCAGTGCAGCTGTGCGCCATTGCTCCCACACACCTCACACACGGCAGTCACTGTAAGGGTGCAGGTCGCAGTGGGGGGGCGTGCGTGTCCTGGGCAGCAATATAAACCTCATTTCTGGAGAGAGAGAGAGAGAGAGAGAGAGAGAGAGAGAGAGAGAGAGAGAGAGAGAGAGAGAGATATATCTTTCTCTGACGTCCTAGTGGATGCTGGGAACTCCGTAAGGACCATGGGGAATAGCGGCTCCTCAGGAGACTGGGCACAACTAAAGAAAGCTTTAGGTCACCTGGTGTGCACTGGCTCCTCCCACTATGACCCTCCTCCAAGCCTCAGTTAGATTTTGTGCCCGGCCGAGGTTGGATGCATACTAGGGGCTCTCCTGAGCTTCTAGAAAGAAAGTATAGAATTAGGTTTTTTATTTTCAGTGAGACCTGCTGGCAACAGGCTCACTGCAGCGAGGGATTAAGGGGAGAAGAAGCGAACTCGCCTGCTTGCAGCCGGATTGGGCTTCTTAGGCTACTGGACACCATTAGCTCCAGAGGGATCGACCGCAGGCCCAGTCCTTGGTGTTCGGTCCCGGAGCCGCGCCGCCGTCCCCCTTACAGAGCCAGAAGCAAGAAGAGGTCCGGAAAATCGGCGGCAGAAGACATCAGTCTTCACCAGGGTAGCGCACAGCACTGCAGCTGTGCGCCATTGCTCCTCATACACACTTCACACTCCGGTCACTGAGGGTGCAGGGCGCTTGGAGGGGGCGCCCTGAGCAGCAATAAAAACACCTTGGCTGGCAAAAATACCACAATATATAGCCCCAGAGGCTATATATGTGGTAAATACCCCTGCCAGAATCCAGAAAAAAGCGGGAGAAAAGTCCGCGAAAAAGGGGCGGAGCTATCTCCCTCAGACACACTGGCGCCATTTTCTCTTCACAGTGCAACTGGAAGAAAGCTCCCCAGGCTCTCCCCTGTAGTTTTCAGGCTCAAAGGGTTAAAAAGAGAGGGGGGGCACTAAATTTAGGCGCAATATTATATATACAAGCAGCTATTGGGGAAATTTCACTCAGTTATAGTGTTAATCCCCACATTATATAGCGCTCTGGTGTGTGCTGGCATACTCTCTCTCTGTCTCCCCAAAGGGCTTTGTGGGGTCCTGTCCTCAGTCAGAGCATTCCTTGTGTGTGTGCGCTGTGTCGGTACGGCTGTGTCGACATGTTTAATGAGGAGGCTTATATGGTGACGGAGCAGATGCCGATAAATGTGAGGTCGCCCCCTGTGGGGCCGACACCAGAGTGGATGGTTAGGTGAAAGGTATTAACCGACAGTGTCAACTCCTTACATAAAAGGGTGGATGACGTAACAGCTGTGGGACAGCCGGCTTCTCAGTCCGCGCCTGCCCAGGCGTCTCAAAGGCCATCAGGGGCTCAAAAACGCCCGCTCAGATGGCAGACACAGATGTCGACACGGAGTCTGACTCCAGTGTCGACAAGGTTGAGACATATACACAATCCACTAGGAACGTCTGTTGCATGATCTCGGCAATGAAAAATGTGTTACACATTTCTGACATTAACCCAAGTACCACATAAAAGGGGTTTTATGTTTGGGGAGAAAAAGCAGGCAGTGTTTTGTTCCCCCATCAGATGAATGAATGAAGTGTGTGAAAAGCGTGGGTTCCCCCCGATAAGAAACTGGTATTTTCTAAAAAGTTACTGATGGCGTACCCTTTCCCGCCAGAGGATAAGTTACGCTGGGAGATATCCCCTAGGGTGGATAAGGCGCTCACACGGTTGTCAAAAAAGGTGGCACTGCCGTTTTAGGAACGGCCACTTTGAAGGTACCTGTTGATAAAAAGCAGGAGGCTATCCTGAAGTCTGTATTTACACACTCAGGTACTAGACTGAGACCTGCAGATCGTGCTGCTGCAGCGTGGTCGGTGACGCTGTCAAACATAAGAACATATTAAAGACGTCGTCTTATATATGAGGGATGCACAGAGGGATATTTTGCCGGCTGGCATCCAAAATGAATGTAATGTCCATTCTGTCAGGAGGGTATTAGAGACCTGTCACTGGACAGGTGATGCTGACTTTAAAAGGCGCATAGACAAAGGCGCTTCCTTTCTGTACAGAGACATGGGAAGAGGGAAAAAGCTGCACCAGTCAGCCTGTTCCCAGAATCAAAATTCTTCTCTCGCTTCCTCTGAGTCCACAGCATGACGCGGGGGCTCCACAGGTGTAGCCAGGTACGGTGGGGGGGCCGTCTCAAAAATTTCAGCGATCAGTGGGCTCGCACACAGGTGGATCCCTGTTTCATTCAAGTAGTATTTCAGGGGTACAAGCTGGAATTCGAGATGTCTTCCCCCCGCCGTTTTCCTCAAAAATGCCTTGCCGACAACTCCCTCAGGCAGGGAGGCTGCGCTAGAGGCAATTAATAAGCTGTATTCCCAGCAGGTAATACTCAAGGTGCCCCTACTTCAACAAGGACGGGGTTACTATTCCACACGGTTTGGGGTACCGAAACCGCATGGTTCGGTGTGACCCATTTTATATTTAAAATCCTTGAACACATACATAAAAAAATTCAAGTTCAAGATGGAATCGCTCAGGGCGGTTATTGCAAGCCTGGACGAGGGGGATTACATGGGATCCCGGGACATCAAGGATGCTTACCTGCATGTCCCCATTTACCATCCTCGCCAGGAGTACCTCAGATTGTGGTACAGGATTACCATTACCAAGTCCAGACACTGCCGTTTGGACTGTACATGGCACCGAGGGTGTTTACCAAGGTAATGGCCGAAATGATGATACTCCTTCGAAGAAAGGGAGTTTTAATTATCCCGTACTTGGACAATCTCCTTATAAGGGCAAGGTCCAAGGAGCAGTTGCTAGTCGGGGTAGCACTATTTTGGAAAGTGCTACAACAGCACGGTTGGATTCTAAACAGTCCAAAGTCACAGCTGGTTCCTACGACACGTCTACTGTTCCTGGGGATGGTTCTGGACACAGAACAGAAATAAATGTTTCTCCCGGAGGAGAAAGCCAAGGAGCTGTCATCTCTAGTCAGAGACCTCCTGAAGCCAAAACAGGTATCGGTGCATCATTGCACGCGAGTCCTGGGAAAAATGGTAGCTTCCTACGAAGCAATCCCATTCGGTAGGTTCCATGCAGGAACTTTTCAGTGGGACCTGTTGGACAAGTGGTCCGGATCACATCTTCAGATGCATCGGCTGATAACCCTGTTTTCAAGGACCAGGGTATCTCTACTGTGGTGGCTGCAGAGTGCCCATCTTCAAGAGGGCCGCAGGTTCGGCATACAGGACTAGGTCCTAGTGACCATGGATGCCAGCCTTTGAGGCTGGGGGGCAGTCACACAGGGAAGAAACTTCCAGGGACTTTGGTCAAGTCAGGTGACTTCCCTACACATAAATATTCTGGAACTGAGGGCCATTTACAATGCCCTGAGTCAGGCAAGGCCTCTGCTTCAAAACCAGCCGGTACTGATCCAATCAGACAACATCACGGCAGTCGCCCATGTAAACCAACGGGGCGGCACAAGAAGCAGGATGGCGATGGCAGAAGCCACAAGGATTCTCCGATGGGCGGAAAATCATGTGTTAACACTGTCAGCAGTGTTCATTCCCGGAGTGGACGACTGGGAAGAAGATCTTCTCAGCAGACACGACCTCCACCCGGGATAGTGGGGATTTCATCCAGAAGTCTTCCAAAGGATTGTACACCATTGGGAAAGGCCACAGGTGGACATGATGGCGTCCCGCCTCAACAAAAAGCTATAAAAGATATTGCGCCAGGTCAAGGGACCCTCAGGCGATAGCTGTGGATGCTCTGGTAACACCGTGGGTGTACCAGTCGGTTTATGTGTTCCCCCCTCTGCCTCTCATACGAAAGGTACTGAGAATAATAGTAAGGCGAGGAGTAAGAACGATACTCGTGGTTCCGGATTGGCCAAGAAGAGCTTGGTACCCAGAACTTCAAGAGATTATATCAGAGGACCCATGGCCTCTGCCGCTCAGACAGGACCTGCGGCAGCAGGGGCCCTGTCTGTTCCAAGACTTACCGCGGCTACGTTTTGACGGCATGGCGGTTGAACGCCGGATCCTAAAGGAAAAGGGCATTCCGGAGGAAGTCATTCCTACGCTGATTCAAGCCAGGAAAGATGTAACTGCAAAACATTATCACCGCATATGGCGAAAATATGTTGCTTGGTGTGAGGCCAAAAAAGGCCCCAACAGTGGAATTTCAACTAGGTCGATTTCTGAATTTCCTACAAGCAGGAGTGTCTATGGGCCTAAAATTAGGCTCCATTAAGGTACAGATCTCGGCTCTGTCGATTTTCTTCCAGAAAGAACTAGCTTCAGTACCTGAAGTTCAGACATTGTAAAAGGAGTGCTGCATATTCAGCCCCCGGTTGTGCCTCCAGTGGCACTTTGGGTTCTCAACGTGGTGTTGAGTTTTCTTAAAATCACATTGGTGTGAGCCACTAAAAACCGTGGATCTAAAATATCTCACGCGGAAAGTGGTCATGTTATTGGCCTTGGCTTCGGCCAGGCGTGTATCAGAATTGGCGGCTTTGTCATATAAAAGTCCTTATCTGATTTTCCATATGGATAGGGCAGAATTGAGGACTCGTCCCCAGTTTCTCCCTAAGGTGGTATCAGCTTTTCACTTGAACCAACCTATTGTAGTGCCTGCGGCTACTAGGGACTTGGAGGATTCCAAGTTACTGGACGTAGTCAGGGCCTTGGAAAATTATGTTTCTCTATCGTCCTAGTGGATGCTGGGGTTCCTGAAAGGACCATGGGGAATAGCGGCTCCGCAGGAGACAGGGCACAAAAGTAAAGCTTTTCCGATCAGGTGGTGTGCACTGGCTCCTCCCCCTATGACCCTCCTCCAGACTCCAGTTAGATTTTTGTGCCCGGCCGAGAAGGGTGCAATTCTAGGTGGCTCTCCTAAAGAGCTGCTTAGAGAAAGTTTAGCTTAGGTTTTTTATTTTACAGTGAGTCCTGCTGGCAACAGGATCACTGCAACGAGGGACTGAGGGGAGAAGAAGTGAACTCACCTGCGTGCAGGATGGATTGGCTTCTTGGCTACTGGACATCAGCTCCAGAGGGACGATCACAGGTACAGCCTGGATGGTCACCGGAGCCGCGCCGCCGGCCCCCTTGCAGATGCTGAAGTTAGAAGAGGTCCAGAATCGGCGGCTGAAGACTCTGACAGTCTTCTAAAGGTAGCGCACAGCACTGCAGCTGTGCGCCATTTTCCTCTCAGCACACTTCACACGCTGTCACTGAGGGTGCAGGGCGCTGGGGGGGGGCGCCCTGGGAGGCAAATGTAAACCTATATACTGGCTAAAAATACCTCACATATAGCCCCCAGAGGCTATATGGAGATATTTAACCCCTGCCAAACTTCACTAAAGAGCGGGAGACGAGCCCGCCGGAAAAGGGGCGGGGCCTATCTCCTCAGCACACAGCGCCATTTTTTCTCTCACAGAAAGGCTGGAGAGAAGGCTCCCAGGCTCTCCCCTGCACTGCACTACAGAAACAGGGTTTAAACAGAGAGGGGGGCACTAATTGGCGATATAAATATATATATAAAGATGCTATTAGGGAGAAACACTTATATAAGGTTGTCCCTATGTAATTATAGCGTTTTTTGGTGTGTGCTGGCAAACTCTCCCTCTGTCTCTCCAAAAGGCTAGTGGGGTCCTGTCCTCTGTCAGAGCATTCCAGGTGTGTGTGCTGTGTGTCGGTACGTGTGTGTCGACATGTATGAGGACGATGTTGGAGGAGGCGGAGAAATTGCCTGTAATGGTGATGTCACTCTCTAGGGAGTCGACACCGGAATGGATGGCTTATTTAGGGAATTACGTGAACATGTCAACACGCTGCAAGGTCGGTTGACGACATGAGACGGCCGACAAACAATTAGTACCGGTCCAGGCGTCTCAGAAACACCGTCAGGGGTTTTTAAAAAAACGCCCATTTACCTCAGTCGGTCGACACAGACACAGACACGGACACTGAATCCAGTGTCGACGGTGAATAAACAAACGTATTCCTCATTAGGGCCACACGTTAAGGGCAATGAAGGAGGTGTTACATATTTCTGATACTACAAGTACCACAAAAAAGGGTATTATGTGGGAGTGAAAAAACTACCTGTAGTTTTTCCTGAATCAGATAAAATAAAATGAAGTGTGTGATGATGCGTGGGTTTACCCCGATAGCAAATATTGGCGTTATACCCTTTCCCGCCAGAAGTTAGGGCGCGTTGGGAAACACCCCTTAGGGTGGATAAGGCGCTCACACGCTTATCAAGTGGCGTTACCGTCTCCAGATACGGCCGCCCTCAAGGAGCCAGCTGATAGGCAGCTGGAAAAATATCCTAAAAAGTATATACACACATACGGTGGTTATACTGCGACCAGCGATCGCCATCAGCCTGGAGATGCAGTGCTGGGTTGGCTTGGTCGAATTCCCTGACTAAAAATATTTTATTGATATAGAGCATTTAATAGGATGCATTCTATATATATATGTATGCGAGATGCACAGAGGGATATTTGCACTCTGGCATCAAGATAAGTGCGTTGTCCATATCTCCCAGAAGATGTCATGGACACGACAGTGGTCAGGTGATACAGATCCCATACGGCACATGGAAGTATTGCCGTATAAAGGGAAGGAGTTATTTGGGGTCGGTCCATCGGACCTGGGGGCCACGGCTACAGCTGGGAAATCCAACCTTTTTACCCCAAGTTACATCTCAGCAGAAAAAGACACTGTCTTTTCAGCCTCAATCCTTCCGTTTCCCATGTGGGCAAGCGGGCAAAAGGCCAGTCATATCTGCCCAGACATAGAGGAAAGGGAAGTAGACTGCAGCAGGCAGCCCCTTCCCAGGAAAAGAAGCCCTCCACCGCGTCTGCCAAGTCCTCAGCGTGACGCTGGGGCCGTGCAAGCGGACTCAGGTGAGGTGGGGGGGTAGTCTCAAGAGTCTCAGCGCGCAGTGGGATCACTCGCAAGTTGACCCCTAGATCGTACAAGTATTATCCCAGGGGTACAGATTGGAGAGTCGAGACATTTTTTCCTCGCAGGTTCCTGAAGCCTGCTTTACCAACGGCTCCCTCCGACAGGGAGGCAGTATTGGGAAAAAATTCACAAGCTGTATTTCCAGCAGGTGATAATCAAAGTACCCCTCCTACAACAAGGAAAAGGGTATTAGTCTTCCACACTATATTGTGGTACTGAAGCCAGACGGCTTGGTGAGACATAGTCTAAATCTGAAATCTTTGAACACTTACATAAAAAGGTTCAAATCAAGATGGAGTCACTCAGAGCAGTGATAGAGAACCGGAAAAAAGGGGACTATATGGTGTCCCTGGACATCAAGGATTACCTCCATGTCCAAATTTGCCCTTCTCAACAAGGGTACCTCTGGTTCGTGATACAGAACTGTCAATATCAGTTTCAGACGCTGCCGTTGAATTATCCACGGCACCCCGGGCCTTTACCAAGGTAATGGCCGAAAAGATGATTCTTAAAAGAAGAAAGGCATCTTAATTATCCCTTACTTGGACGATATCCTGAAAGGGGCAAGTTTCCAGAGAACAGTTGGAGGTCGGAAAAGAACTATCTAAAGTAGTTCTACGACAGCACGAGTGGATTCTAAATATTCCAAAAATCGCAGCTGTTTTCCGATGATACGTCTGCTGTTCCTAGGAATGATTCTGGGCATAGTCCAGAAAGAGGTATTTCTCCTGGAGGGGAAAGCCAGGGAGTTATCCGACCTAGTCAGAAACCTCCTAAAACCAGGCCAAGTATCAGTGCATCAATGCACAGGAGTCCTGGGAAAAATGGTGGCTTCTTACGAAGCGATTCCATTCGGCAGATCTCACGCAAAAACTTTTCAGGGGGATTTGCGGGACGAATGGTCCGGATCGCATCTTCAGATGCATCAGCGGATAACCCTGTCTCCAAGGACAAGGGTGTCTCTTCTGTGGGGGCTGCAGAGTGCTCATCTTCTAGAGGGCAGCACATTCAGCATTCAGGACTGTGTTCTGGTGACCACGGATGCCAGTCTGAGAGGCTGGGGAACAGTCACACAGGGAAGAAATTTCCAAGGAAGTGTGGTCAAGTCTGGAGATTTCTCTCCACATGAATATACTGGAGCTAAGGGCAATTTAGGATGCTCTGAGCCTAGGAAGACCTCTCCTTCAAAGTCAACCGGTGCTGATCCAGTAGGACATCATCATGGCAGTCGCCCACGTAAACAGACGGGGCGGCACAAGAAGCAGGAGGGCAATGACAGCAAGGATTCTTCGCTGGGCGAAAAATCATGTGATAACACTGTCAGCAGTGTTCATTCCGGGAGTGGACAACTAGGAAGATTTCCTCAGCATGAATGAATTCCACCCGGAAAAGTGGGAACTTCATCTGGAAGTTTCCACATGTTTGTAAACCGTTGGGAAAGACCAAAGGTGGTTATGATGGCGTCCCGCATGAAGCGCCAGGTCTAGAGACCCTCAGGCAATAGCTGGGACGCTCTGGTAACACCGTGGGTGTACCAGTCGGTGTATGTGTTCCCTCCTCTGCCTTTCATACCCAGTGTATGGAGAATGATAGGAAGGAGAGGAGTAAGAACTATACTCGTGGCTCCGGTTTGGCCAAGAAGAACTTGGTACCCGGAACTTCAAGAGATACTAGAAAGGATTTTGATTCAGCAAGAATCATGTCTGTTCGATGACTTACCGCAGCCGCGTTGACGGGTGAACGCCGGATCCTAAGGGAAAAAGGCATTCCGGAAGAGGTCATCCCTACCCTGGTCAGAGCCAGGAAGGAGGTGACCGCACAACATTATCACTGCTTAGGTGAAAATGTGTTCCATGGTGTGAGGCCAGGAAGGCTCCACGGAAGAATTTCAACTAGGTTAATTCCTACATTTCCTGCAAACAGGAGTGTATATGGGTCTCAAATTGGGGTCCATTAAGGTTCAAATTTCGACCGGTCGATTTTCTTCCAGAAAGAAATTGGCTTCAGTTCCTGAAGTCCAGAAGTTGTTAAGGGAGTACTGCATATACAACCCCCTTTTGATGTCTCCAGTGGCACTGGGCGATCTCAACGTAGTTTGGGATTCCTAAAATCACATTGGTTTAAACAACTCAAATCTGTGGATTTGATATATCTCACATGGAAAGCGACCATGCTGTTGGTCCTGGCCTCGGCCAGGCGAGTGTCAGAATTGGCGGCTTTATCTCACAAAGCCATATCTGATTGTCCATTCGGACAGAGCAAAGCTGTGGACTCGTCCCCAGTTTCTCCCTAAGGTGGTGTCAGCGTTTCACCTGAACCAGCTTATTGTGGTACCTGCGGCTACTAGGGACTTGGAGGACTCCAAGTTGCTGGATGTTGTCAGGGCCCTGAAAATATAGTTTCCAGGTCGGCTGGAGTCAGGAAATCTGACTTGCTGTTTATCCTGTATGCACCCAACAAGCTGGGTGCTCCTGCTTCTAAGCAGACTATTGCTCGTTGGATTTGTAGTACAATTCAGCTTGCACATTCTGTGGCAGGCTTGCCACAGCAAAAAATATGTAAATGCCCATTCCACAAGGAAGGTGGGCTCATCTTGGGCGGCTGCCCGAGGGGTCTCGGCATTACAACTCTGCCGAGCAGCTACGTGGTCGGGGGAGAACACGTTTGTAAAATTCTACAAATTTGATACCCTGGCAAAAAGAGGACCTGGAGTTCTCTCATTCGGTGCTGCAGAGTCATCCGCACTCTCCCGCCCGTTTGGGAGCTTTGGTATAATCCCCATGGTCCTTTCAGGAACCCCAGCATCCACTAGGACGATAGAGAAAATAAGAATTTACTTACCGATAATTCTATTTCTCGGAGTCCGTAGTGGATGCTGGGCGCCCATCCCAAGTGCGGATTATTCTGCAATACTTGTACATAGTTATTGTTACAAAAATCGGGTTATTGTTGTAGGAAGCCGTCTTTCAGAGGCTCCTTTTGTTATCATACTGTTAACTGGGTTTAGATCACAAGTTGTACGGTGTGATTGGTGTGGCTGGTATGAGTCTTACCCGGGATTCAAAATTCCTCCCTTATTGTGTACGCTCGTCCGGGCACAGTACCTAACTGGAGTCTGGAGGAGGGTCATAGGGGGAGGAGCCAGTGCACACCACCTGATCGGAAAAGCTTTACTTTTGTGCCCTGTCTCCTGCGGAGCCGCTATTCCCCATGGTCCTTTCAGGAACCCCAGCATCCACTACGGACTCCGAGAAATAGAATTATCGGTAAGTAAATTCTTATTTTCCAGGACGACTAGAGTCAGGAGAACTGACTCGCTGTTTATCCTGTATGCACCCAGCAAACTGGGTGCTCCTGCTTCTAAGCAGACTATTGCTCGCTGGATTTGTAGCACAATTCAGCTGGCGCATTCTGCGGCTGGACTACCGCAGCCAAAATCTGTAAAAGCCCATTCCACAAGGAAGGTGGGCTCATCTTGGGCAGCTGCCCGAGGGGTCTCGGCTTTCCAACTTTGCCGAGCTGCAACTTGGTCAGGGGCAAACACGTTTGCTAAATTCTACAAAATTGATACCCTGGCTGAGGAGGACCTGGAGTTCTCTCATTCGGTGCTGCAGAGTCATCCGCACTCTCCCGCCCGTTTGGGAGCTTTGATATAATCCCCATGGTCCTTACAGAGTTCCCAGCATCCACTAGGACGTCAGAGAAAATAAGATTTTACTCACCGGTAAATCTATTTCTCGTAGTCCGTAGTGGATGCTGGGCGCCCATCCCAAGTGCGGATTGTCTGCAATACTTGTTTATAGTTATTGCCTAACTAAAGGGTTATTGTTGAGCCATCTGTTGAGAGGCTCAGTTATATTCATACTGTTAACTGGGTATAGTATCACGAGTTATACGGTGTGATTGGTGTGGCTGGTATGAGTCTTACCCGGGATTCAAAATCCTTCCTTATTATGTCAGCTCGTCCGGGCACAGTGTCCTAACTGAGGCTTGGAGGAGGGTCATAGTGGGAGGAGCCAGTGCACACCAGGTGACCTAAAGCTTTCTTTAGTTGTGCCCAGTCTCCTGCGGAGCCGCTATTCCCCATGGTCCTTACGGAGTTCCCAGCATCCACTACGGACTACGAGAAATAGATTTACCGGTGAGTAAAATCTTATTATTTATCTATCTATCTCTCTCTGACGTCCTAGTGGATGCTGGGAACTCCGTAAGGACCATGGGGAATAACGGCTCCGCAGGAGACTGAGCACAACTAAAGAAAGCTTTAGGACTACCTGGTGTGCACTGGCTCCTCCCTCTATGACCCTCCTCCAGACCTCAGTTAGAATCTTGTGCCCGGCTGAGCTGGAAGCACACTAGGGGCTCTCCTGAGCTCCTAGAAAAAGAAAGTATATTTTAGGTTTTTTATTTTCAGTTAGATCTGCTGGCAACAGACTCACTGCTACGAGGGACTAAGGGGAGAAGAAGCGAACCTACCTGATTGGAGCTAGTTTGGGCTTCTTAGGCTACTGGACACCATTAGCTCCAGAGGGATTGAACACAGGACCCGACCTCAATAGTTCGGTCCCGGAGCCGCGCCGCCGTCCCCCTTACAGAGCCAGAAGCATGAAGATGGTCCTGAAAATCGGCGGCAGAAGACTTCGGTCTTCAACAAGGTAGCGCACAGCACTGCAGCTGTGCGCCATTGCTCCTCATGTACACCTCATACTTCGGTCACTGATGGGTGCAGGGCGCTGGGTGGGGGGCGCCCTGAGCAGCAATATTAACACCTTGTCTGGCAAAATAACATAATATATAGTCCTAGAGGCTATATATGTGTAAAATACCCCTGCCAGGATCCATAAAAAAGTGGGAGAAAGTCTGCCGAAAAAGGGGCGGGGCTATCTCCCTCAGCACACTGGCGCCATTTTCTCTTCACAGTGCAGCTGGAAGACAGCTCCCCAGGCTCTCCCCTGTAGTTTTCAGGCTCAAAGGGTTAAAAAGAGAGGGGGGGCACTAAATTTAGGCGCAAATATGTGTATTATAGCAGCTATAAGGGAAAAATCGCTGTGGGTAGTGTGAATCCCTGCATTATATAGCGCTCTGGTGTGTGCTGGCATACTCTCTCTCGGTCTCCCCAAAGGACTTTGTGGGGTCCTGTCCTCAGTCAGAGCATTCCCTGTGTGTGTGCGGTGTGTCGGTACGGCTGTGTCGACATGGTTGATGAGGAGGCTTATGTGGAGGCGGAGCAGATGCCGATAAATGTGATGTCGCCCCCTGTGGGGCCGACACCAGAGTGGATGGATAGGTGGAAGGTATTAACCGACAGTGTCAACTCCTTACATAAAAGGCTGAATGACGTAACAGCTGTGGGACAGCCGGCTTCTCAGCCCGCGCCTGCCCAGGCGTCTCAAAGGCCATCAGGGGCTCAAAAACGCCCGCTACCTCAGATGGCAGACACAGATGTCGACACGGAGTCTGACTCCAGTGTCGACGAGGTTGAGACATATACACAATCCACTAGGAACATCCGTTGCATGATCTCTGCAATGAAAAATGTGTTATACATTTCTGACATTAACCCAGGTACCACAAAAAAAAAAGGGGTTTTATGTTTGGGGAGAAAAAGCAGACAGTGTTTTGTTCCCCCATCAGATGAGTGAATGAAGTGTGTGAAGAAGCGTGGGTTCCCCCGATAAGAAACTGGTAATTTCTAAAAAGTTACTGAAGGCGTACCCTTTCCCGCCAGAGGATAGATCACGTTGGGAGATATCCCCTAGGGTGGATAAGGCGCTCACACGTTTGTCAAAAAGGTGGCACTGCCGTCTTAGGATACGGCCACTTTGAAGGAGCCTGCTGATAAAAAGCAGGAGGCTATCCTGAAGTCTGTATATACACACAGGTACTATACTGAGACCTGCAATTGCCTTCAGCATGGATAGTGCTGCTGCAGCGTGGTCTATTACCCTGTCAGGACAGGGATACTATTTGCTAACCATAGAGCATATTAAAGACGTCGTCTTATATATGAGGGATGCACAGAGGGATATTTGCCGGCTGGCATCCAGAATTAATGCAATGTCCATTCTGCCAGGAGGGTATTAGGGACCCGGCAGTGGACAGGCGATGCTGACTTTAGAAGGCACATGAAGATTCTGCCTTATAAGGGTGAGGAATTGTTTGGGAATGGTCTCTGGGACCTCGTATCCACAGCAACAGCTGGGAAGGAAAATATTTACCCCAAGTTTCCTCACAGCCTAAGAAAGCACCGTATTATAAGGTACAGTCCTTTCGGCTTCAGAAAAGCAAGCGGGTCAAAGGCGCTTCCTTTCTGCACAGAGACAAGGGAAGAGGGAAAAAGCTGCACCAGACAGCCAGTTCCCAGGATCAAAAATCTTCCCCCACTTCCTCTGAGTCCGCTGCATGACGCTGGGGCTCTACAGGTGGAGCCAGGTGCGGTAGGGGCGCGTCTCGGGAACTTCAGCGACCAGTGGGCTCGCTCACAGGTGGATCCCTGGGTTCTGCAAATAGTATCACAGGGATACAAGCTGGAGTTCGAGGCGACTCCCCCTCGCCGTTACCTCAAATCAGCCTTGCCTGCTGCCCTCGAGGAGAGGTAGTACTGGCGGCAATTCACAAGCTGTACTTCCAGCAGGTGATAATCAAGGTACCCCTCCTTCAACAAGGACGGGGTTACTATTCCACAATGTTTGTGGTACCGAAACCAGACGGTTCGGTGAGACCCATTCTAAAATTGAAATCCTTGAACACTTATAGACGAAGGTTCAAGTTCAAAATGGAATCGCTCAGGGCGGTTATTACAAGCCTGGACGAAGGGGATTACATGGTATCACTGGACATCAAGGATGCTTACCTGCATGTCCCCATTTACCCTCCTCACCAGGAGTACCTCAAAATTGTGGTACAGGACTGTCATTACCAACTCCAGACGTTGCCGTTGGTCTGTCCCCGGCACCGAGGGTATTTACCAAGGTAATGGCCGAAATGATGATACTCCTTCGAAAAAAGGGAGTTATAATTATCCCGTACTTGGACGATCTCCTTATAAAGGCGAGGTCCAAGGAACAGTTGTTCGTCGGAGTAGCCCTATCTCGGGAAGTGCTACAACAGCACGGCTGGATTCTGAATAGTCCAAAGTCGCAGCTGGTTCCTACGACGCGTCTACTGTTCCTGAGTATGGTTCTGGACACAGAACAGGTAAAAGGGTTTCTCCCGGAGGAGAAGGTCAAGGAGTTGTCATCTCTAGTCAGAGACCTCCTAATACATATACAGGTGTCGGTGCATCAATGCACGCGAGTCCTGGGAAAGATGGTAGCTTCTTACGAGGAAATTCCATTCGGTAGGTTCCATGCAAGGATCTTCCAGTGGGATCTGTTGGACAAGTGGTCCGGGTCGTATCTTCAGATGCATCGGCTGATAACCCTGTCTCCAAGGGCCAGGGTGTTGCTGTTGTGGTGGCTGCAGAGTGCTCATCTTCTAGAGGGCCGCAGATTCGGCATACAGGACTGGGTACTGGTGACCACAGATGCCAGCCTTCGAGGCTGGGGGGCAGTCACACAGGGAAGAAACTTCCAAGGATTATGGTCAAGTCAGGAGACTTCCCTACACATAAATATTCTGGGACTAAGGGCCATTCACAATGCCCTAAGTCAGGCTAGACCCTGCTTCAACACCAGCCGGTGCTGATCCAGTCAGACAACATCACGGTGGTCGCCCATGTAAACCAGCAGGGCGGCACAAGAAGCAGGATGGTGATGGCAGAAGCCACAAGGATTTTCCGATGGGCGGAAAATCATGTGTTAGCACTGTCAGCAGTGTTCATTCCCGGAGTGGACAACTGGGAAGCAGACTTTCTCAGCAGGCA
This sequence comes from Pseudophryne corroboree, assembly GCF_028390025.1. Classification (NCBI taxonomy): domain Eukaryota; kingdom Metazoa; phylum Chordata; class Amphibia; order Anura; family Myobatrachidae; genus Pseudophryne; species Pseudophryne corroboree. The sequence continues at coordinate 602,504,100 of NC_086446.1, forward strand.
CGACCTCCACCCGGGAGAGTGGGGACTTCATCCAGAAGTCTTCAAAATGATTGTACACCATTGGGAAAGGCCACAGGTGGACATGATGGCCAGGTCAAGGGACCCTCAGGCGATAGCTGTGGACGCTCTGGTAACACCGTGGGTGTACCAGTCGGTGTATGGGTTCCTTCCTTTGCCTCTCATACCCAAGGTATTGAGAATACTAAGAAGGAGAGGAGTAAGAACTATACTCTTGGTTCCGGATTGGCCAAGAAGAGCTTGGTACCCAGAACTTCAAGAAATGATCTCAGAGGACCCATGGCCTCTGTCGCTCAGACAGGACCTGCTGCAGCAGGGGCCCTGCCTGTTCCAAGACTTACCACGGCTGTGTTTGACGGCATGGCGGTTGAACACCGGATCCTAAAGGAAAAAGGCATTCCGGAGGAAGTCATTCCTACGCTGATTAAGGCTAGGAAAGATGTGATCGCAAAATATTATCACCGCATATGGCAAAAATATGTTGCTTGGTGTGAGGCCAGGAAGGCCCCAACGGAGGAATTTCAACTGGGTCGATTTCTGCACTTCTTACAGTCAGGAGTGACTACGGGCCTAAAATTGGGTTCCGTTAAGGTCCAGATTTCGGCTCTGTACATTTTCTTCCAAAAAGAACTTTCTTCACTGCCTGAAGTTCAGACTTTTGTTAAGGGAGTGCTGCATATTCAGCCCCCGTTTGTGCCTTTAGTGGCACCGTGGGATCTCAACGTGGTGTTGGATTTCCTGAAGTCGCATTGGGTTGAGCCACTTAAATCCGTAGAGCTAAAATACCTCACGTGGAAAGTGGTCATGCAGTTGGCCTTGGCGTCGGCCAGGCGTGTATCAGAATTGGCGGTTTTGTTATGCAAAAGCCCTTATCTGATTTTCATATGGATAGGGCGGAATTGAGGACTCGTTCCCAATTCCTTCCTAAGGTGGTATCAGCTTTTCATGTGAACCAACCTATTGTGGTGCCTGCGGCTACGTGGGACTTGGAGGACTCCAAGTTACTGGACGTAGTCAGGGCCCTGAAAATATGTTTCCAGGACGGCTGGAGTCAGGAAAACTGACTCGCTATTTATCCTGTATGCACCCAACAAGCTGGGTGCTCCTGCTTCTAAGCAGATTATTGCTCGCTGGATCTGTAGCACGATTCAACTTGCACATTCTGCGGCTGGACTGCCGCACCCTAAATCTGTAAAAGCCCATTCCACAAGGAAAGTGGGCTCTTCTTGGGCGGCTGCCCGAGGGGTCTCGGCTTTGTTACTTGGTCGGGTTCAAACATTTTTGCAAAAGTCTACAAGTTTGATACCCTGGCTGAGGAGGACCTTGAGTTTGCTCATTCGGTGCTGCAGAGTCATCCGCACTCTCCCGCCCGTTTGGGAGCTTTGGTATAATCCCCATGGTCCTTACGGAGTTCCCAGCATCCACTAGGACGTCAGAGAAAATAAGATTTTACTCACCGGTAAATCTATTTCTCGTAGTCCGTAGTGGATGCTGGGCGCCCATCCCAAGTGTGGATTGTCTGCAATACTTGTATATAGTTTATTGTTAACTAAAGGGTTATTGTTGAGCCATCCGTTGAGAGGCTCAGTTATATTTCATACTGTTAACTGGGTATAGTATCACGAGTTATACGGTGTGATTGGTGTGGCTGGTATGAGTCTTACCCGGGATTCAAAATCCTTCCTTATTGTGTCAGCTCTTCCGGGCACAGTATCCTAGCTGAGGTCTGGAGGAGGGTCATAGAGGGAGGAGCCAGTGCACACCAGGTAGTCCTAAAGCTTTCTTTAGTTGTGCCCAGTCTCCTGCGGAACCGCTATTCCCCATGGTCCTTACGGAGTTCCCAGCGTCCACTACGGACTACGAGAAATAGATTTACCGGTGAGTAAAATTATATATATATATATATATATATATATATATATATATATATATATATATATATATATATAGAGGTTGGATGGTCGGCACTCCTTGTATAAAGCTGCAGCTGCCCGGGTGCCTTCCTTTGTATGGATACACAAATAGCAATGTCCTTATAGAGAGGGTTGCATTCACTCCCAATAGAAAAGGAACAGGCGGCACTCCAAGGGTCTTGTGAAAAAAAACTTGTATTCAAAACAAATTAATCAAATAATGGCATAATGTAGCCAATGTTTCAGCGCCGCGCAGGGCGCTTTTTTCAAGGCAATATGCTGTGAAACACAAACTAAAACACTAGTTTGTGTTTCACAGCATATTGCCTTGAAAAAAGCGCCCTGCGCGGCGCTGAAACGTTGGCTACATTATGCCATTATTTGATTAATTTGTTTTGAATACAAGTTTTTTTTCACAAGACCCTTGGAGTGCCGCCTGTTCCTTTTCTATTGGGAGTGAATGCAACCCTCTCTATAAGGACATTGCTATTTGTGTATATATGTGTATATATATATATATATATATATATATATATATATATATATATATATATATATATATATATATATTACATACATACATACATACATACATACATACATATATATACACACACACACACACACACACACACACACACACAGCTAGGCACTGTGTATATATATAAAGAGCCCCCGCCAGTTTTTATTATATTTAAGCGGGACAGAAGCCCGCCACCGAGGGGGCGGGGCTTCTCCCTCAGCACTCGCCAGCACCATTTTCTCCACAGCACAGCTGGGGGGAAGCTCCCCGGACTCTCCCCTGCTTATCCATGGTGAAAGGGGGTTTCAGAGAAGAGGGGGGGAACATAATTGGCAGCAAATAATAGTATTACAGCGCTACTGGGTAAACACATTGTGTGTTTTTCCTGGGGTATTAGCGCTGGGTGTGTGCTGGCATACTCTCTGTCTCTCCAAAGGGCCTTGTGGGGGAACTGTCTTCAGATAAGAGGATTCCCTGAGTGTGTGGTGTGTCGGTACGTGTGTGTCGACATGTCTGAGGTAAAAGGCTCTTCTAAGGAGGAGATGGAGCAAATGTGTGTGTGGTGTCTCCGTCGACAACGCCGACACCTGCCTGGATATGTGGAATTAAGTGCTGAGGTAAATTTATTGCACAAAAGATTAGAGAACAGACAGGGAATCTACCCATGTCTGTCCCTATGTCGCAGGGACCTTCAGAGTCTCAAAACGCCCACTATCCAAAATAATAGACACTGATACCGACACGGAGTCTGACTCCAGTGTCGACTACGATGATGCAAAGTTACAGCCAAAACTGGCAGAAAAGTATTCAATATATGATTATTGTAATAAAAGATGTTTTGCATATCACTGATGACACCTCTGTCCCTGACACGAGGGTACACATGTTTAAGGGGAAGAAAGCTGAGATAACATTTCTCCCCTCTCATGAACCAAATGAATTGTGTGAAAAAGAGCAGGAATCTCCAGACAAGAAACTGCAGTTTCCCAAAAGAATTCTCATGGCGTATCCTTTCCCTGCTAGGGCCAGGATACGATTGGAATCCTCCCCTAAGGTGGACAAGGCGTTGACACGTTTACCCAAAAGGTAGCGCTGAAATACCAAGACACAGCTACCCTCAGGGATCCTGCAGATAGCATGCAGAAAAGTACTTTGAAGTCCATTTACACACATTCTGGTACACTACTCAGACCGGCGATTGTGCCGGCAGGGGTTTATAGCGCTGTAGCAGCGTGGACAGATACCTTATCAGCGGAGATTGAAACCCTAGATAAGGATACCATGTTATTGACCCTAGGATATATAAAAAATGCTGTCTTGGGGGCGTGGCCTGGCTACTGGAGAAAGTTGACCTGATCTATGTGGGCTCCCTCAGTTTGGACAATTAAAATCACCCTTTTGCCTAATCCTGGGCACATCTCCAGCTCTCACCGCTGCCCCTGCCTCCCCTGACCTACCTGCAGAGGACTGATGTGTGCCGCGGAATCGGGGAGCAAGCCCCGGAGCTCCAGCGGATTGCGGCCTACCAGTTGCCCTCAAGCCGGGACCTCGATTTCGGCGCTGAGCCGACGCGACCTGCGGGCTCTACCTGCGGCCGGACACCCCCGTGCAGGCTTCCCCGCTGCCCCTGCCTGCACTCTCGGCCGGGACCATGCCGAAGGGCCGTGCTGCCTGGTGGAGCTGCGGGACGCTCTGTGGCCATCTTGGAGGGGACTCGGAGCTTCCCCAGACACCCTGCCCGGCTCCAACGAGTGAGGTGAGTGTGGGGAGCCGCATTATACACATATCACAGGCCCTCACTATCCCTGATGTGTGCCCCTGGGATCACTCTCCCTCCTCAACCTCACACTACGTTACACTGATGTGAGCAGGGCTGAGCTGTTGCTGAGTGGACGCATCTCCCAGCACCTGCTCTCCTCAGTATATTGTGCTCTCTGCTGGATGTGAGCTCACAGAGCTGTTCTGCTCTCTACACAGGCACCCCTGTAGCGCTGTGTCATTTCAATCTACATCCCTTCACCTCTTTAGCACCTCTGTGGTGCCTAATGCTACACCCCTGCATCACACAGCTGTGGTGCTCTGTGTGACCTTTTTGGGAATCTCAGCCTCCATGTCACTCCGCATCTATCTGGGCTACCGGGGGTACACCCACCGCACTGAGACTCAGACTGTACTGGCGACATACATTGTGCCCGACTGGGTCCTCCCGGCCTCCCCCTGTGAACTGTCTACAATGTGAGTTCACTATGTAATGCACCCGGCACCATGTGTGATTATAATGCTTAAGGAAGCTTCCCCATTCCCGTCCAAGTGTTGACTACCGATTTACCTCATCTATCCCCGTCACCATGCCTAAAGGGAGGAAAAAATCTAATGCTCATAATCTGGTGGGCTACTTCAAGAACTCTACTCCGTCCTCTACCCGGAAAACATCACCACCTCCGCCTGCGTCGGCAACCTCCGATCGAGACTCTGATGAAAATTCTTCCTCAACTCCCGCCACTAAAGCGGATGTCGCTCTTCTCCTGTCCGAGATGCGCAATATAAGAGACAATCCGTGCGGAGGTACATGAGGCCATCTCTGGCCTGAAAACAGACATAGACGGCCTGGGATCCAGAGTTGACGCCATTGAAAGGAAACAAGAAGAGCTTATCCCCTTTCAACAAGAATCAGAACAGGAGGTGGCTCAAATACGTACGGATGTTCTGCTACAAGAAGATTTAGATAATAGGGGCCGTCGAAACAATCTTAGAATCCACAACATCCCTGAGACGGTAGAACAGGCCCACCTTACTGATTACCTGCTCCGCCTTTTCCGCTCTCTCACCCCCTCTGTTCCTGACGATATGCTACTTCTAGATAGGGCTCATAGGGCCCTCCGTCCTAGATCTCAGGATACTAAAACGCCTAGGGATGTAATTCTGCGCTTTCACTACTTTGCCGTTAAAGATCAAGTTTACGCCAAAGCTCGGATGTCTCCTGCCATCTCTTTCGAGGGCTCCGATCTTCTAGTCTTCCAGGACCTGTCACCGGTTACGTTGAATAGAAGAAGAGAACTAAAGGACATAACTAAAACCCTGAGAGACAACAATGTCCGATACAGGTGGGGCTTCCCCTTTGCCCTCCAAGTCAGATCTAATGGTGAAGTCCTATCTGCCAGATCCCCTGATGAGGCCCTTCAATTGCTCCGCCACTTGAACATCTCCTGACCTCTGGTTACCTCTGCGCATCCTCCCCCAGTCAACACCTCCCCTTCCCTCACAGCCCCGTCCTCAACTTGGACCACTGTTGGATTTACCTCCCATACCTCTCCAGGTACTTGACTCTACATTGGTTGCTGCCCTTGAGCTGGCCTTACTTCCGCAACGGATCTCTTTAGATCTCAGGGTAACTTTTTGTGCTTCATCAATCCCATATCCTGTAGATCTCTATGTTTAGTTAATGTTTGCTGTTTTGTGCCTTGTTATGTTCGTGGAGGTTGGGCCAGTTTGGGGCCCGGGACCTGGGCCCCTCGCGGTTGGCCGCGTGGGCCCCGGCCCCGGGCGACCCGACCGGGTCACGATCTCTCTTCCCCTTTTCAACAGTTCCAATGTTATTGTTTATCTCCTCCCCTACGTTTAAAAACATGTTATCCGGGGGCCCAGGAGTCGGGGGTCCACGGACCTCTATTTTTTTACTAAGGTTATGTAGCCTTCACGCCATGTCTCCCCTTTGTTCCTTTGAATCTGCCCTTCCTCTTCTCCTCTCCCCCCTCCCCTCCATCCTCCCCCCTCCCCTTCAGATCCTTTTGCCTACTAATTACAGTGTATATGCTATATTGGTTTTGCCCACACACGGGACCCGGTCCCCACATGTCTCTCCTCCGAGCGGCTGGGTTCACCCATCCCCTATTCGGCCTCTATGGTCGACGTCGGACGAATTAGACCCGCGGGTCAACTCCTTCCTTGGGTCCGATCTAGGAGAATGGATTTTCTCTGTTTTCTAGCTGCTGGTGCTACCATACGCCTGTTTTTCATCTGTACTCTTTCTGTTCCTCTTTTTCTGTCTCTGGTCTTCTTCCCTTCTTCTTCCTCTCTTTCTTCCGAGGTCCCGCTGGTGCGTCTCTGCTTGAATAGTGCCCCACTTCTATTCCATGGTTCTTAGAATAGTTTCCCTTAACACGAAAGGTCTGAACAGCCCACGCAAACGCTCTTATTTCAGTCCCTTAAACAAATACGAGGCGATATTATATTCCTATAAGAGACCCACTTTTCTGGCACTTCACACCCTGAACTCGGGTCTAAAACCTTCCCACACACTTTCCATGCTTGCGATCCCATACGCAAGAAGAAGGGGGTTTCTATACTCTTTGCTAGCCACTTGGCTTTCACCCCCTCCAATATATTGAGGGACCCGGAGGGTAGATATCTGTTGTTAGTGGGATTGTTAAATGGGACCCCCTATACATTCTTGAATGTTTATGCTCCAAATCAATTACAGGCCCCTTTCTTCCATTCCCTAAATAGCCTCTTAGCTCTGCACAGACGCGGCAATGTGGTTTTGGGTGGGGATTTCAATGTAACTCTGGACAGATCTAAACCATTGCCAAGATCAATGCGCTCCTCTCACTTGCGTAATGCAGCTGCTTTGAATCTTTTGCTGTCCCGCTACCTTCTCTTCGATGCATGGAGAGTGAAAGAATCCAGCGCTCGTGATTACACCTACTACTCCGCTATATATGATGTTTACACTAGATTGGACATGCTCTTCCTGAGTGCGGAGCCTGCTCAGTGCATTCTTGACACTTCAATTTATCCTAGCACGTGGTCAGACCATGGTCCGGTTACTGTGGACGTCCCGGGCCCATACCCCCCCCCCCCCCGTACGCCACCCTACATGGCGATTGAATGACAGAATCCTTCTTAACCCTCAAACGAAAGCTCAACTCGCTGCCGAATTATCCCATTACTTTAATACAAACGCATCTCCGACTGTTTCTCCTATGTTATTGTGGGACGCCCATAAGGCAGTCTTACGCGGATGCTTGATTAGTGCCTCCTCATAATAAGAAGGCTAGAGCAAAACGCATTCGAGAACTCTCGGATTTAGTCACATCCCTATCGCGGAAACATAAAACATCAGGATCCGAAGCAGATCTCTCTTCTTTGACCTCGGCCAGAGGTGAACTAAACTTGCTCCTGACGGCTAAGGTGGAAACTAGCTTAAAATGGCTCAACCAGTCTTTTTACGAAAAAGGGGACAAGGCTGACCGGCTACTAGCTTCTAGGCTTCGGACTAGATTGGCAAGGAACAATGTTTTATCTATCCAGTCTTCCCCTGGAAAGAAAACTTGTGATCCTAAACATATCACTGAGACCTTCTCTCGCTTCTACGAGAAGCTATACAGTACTTTTTAGATCCTCTCATTCTAGCTCGGATTTTCTCGTGGACATTCGTGCCTTTCTGTCCCATTGCCATCTGCCCTGTTTGTCTCCGAAGGTTTCCGCGGAACTGAATTCTAGAATCTCTGATGAAGAAATTGCCACTTAAAACCAAACAAAGCTCCTGGCCCAGATGGCTTTTCAGCCACTTACTATAAGACCTTTCTTCCCCAGCTTTTGTCCCACCTCTCAACTCTCTTTAATGCTGTTTTACAGGGAGCATCTTTTTCCAAATCGGCTCTGGAGGCTAGGATTATAGTTATTCCCAAAGATGGTAAAGATGCATCCAACTGTATTAACTATAGACCTATCTCGTTACTTAACTCTGACATTAAGATATACGCGAAAATCCTAGCCCTCCGATTGAACAGCGTATTGCCCCAATTTATCCATAATGATCAGGTAGGATTTATCCCTGGTCGACAAGCCCGCGATAACACGAGGCGTGTCATTAGCCTTGCCCACTATATCAACCTTACACGTACCCCTGCTCTTTTGCTGTCTCTGGACGCGGAGAAAGCATTTGACAGGATAGGCTGGCCCTTTTATGTTCGAAACTCTTACACAATTTGGGTTACGAGGCGAATTCCTCACAGGGATTCAGGCATTGTACTCGGCTCCCTCTGCAAGGGTTTCGGTAAATGGAGTGTTGTCAGACCCTCTGAGCATCTCCAACGGTACCAGACAGGGCTGCCCACTCTCGCCCCTGATCTTTGCTTTAGTGATAGAACCGTTGGCAGCTCGCATCCGGACCTCGACCGATATTGGGGGGTTGGAGGTGGGAGGCTCTGCCTACAAGATTTCCTTGTTTGCGGATGATGTTCTCCTCTCGCTTTCCTCACCGCACACTTCCTTGCTGAACCTTTTCAACCTTCTGTCTGAGTATGGCCATGTGTGGGGCTATAAAGTTAATTGGTCTAAAACTGAGGCTCTCCCCTTCCACATCCCTCCTAACCACCTGTCTCGTATGCAATCCAACTTTACATTTTCTTGGTGTACTTCTAAAAATTCGATACCTGGGGATTGTTATTACGCGCCGATATGGAGATCTATATACGGAGAACTTCTCCCCCTTGCTTATAAATATTAAGGCCGATCTCTATAAATGGCAGTCCATGATTATATCCTGGCTGGGCCGTATCATAGCTCTGAAAATGAATATTATTCCCCGCCTACTTTATCTGTTCCAAACGTTGCCTGTGAAAGTCCCGGACTCTGTCTTGGCACGAGTTCACTCCTGGTTTGTTCGCTTCGTTTGGAGAAATAAGGTCCCTAGCATAGGTTTCTCCACTTTACGCAAACCTGTACAAGATGGTGGTAGAGGTTTCCCAGATATCCGCCTTTACTATCTGGCCACTCATCTCAGCCAAGCTATTGCCTGGTTCGCCCCAGCTCAGAATATCCGATGGCTCCAGCTGGAATCTGTACTCGGACACACTACATCTTTGTCGTCCTTACTCTTATCCCCCTCTAAATCTAGATCTCCTCATTTGCAGCTACACCCTGTGCTGGAATTCTCCTGTCAGATCTGGGACTACTGCACTCGCCGCTTTCACCTGCTGTCATCCCCCTCTTCGCTTACCCCTTTATGGGATAACCCTTCTTTCGCTCCGGGTCAGTCTCTGACTCGCTCTCGTTCATGGTCGGACAGGAATATCCGCTTTGTTCTGGATGTACTGTCCGAAGGTGCCTGCGCGCCTTTATTGGTTATCATGTCAAAATATAATTTCCCTGAAGCGAATCCTTTTACCTATTTCCAGATAAGACACTTTGTCTCCTCTATATCGAATTCTTCCCCGCTCCAACCCTTATCCACTCTGGAGTCTTATTGCTATCATAAACCGCTCGCTTGAGGAATTATCTCCCTACTATATTCCCTTCTTCAGGATTGGGGTCAGTCGACGACCCCGGCTTTTGTACGTCAGTAGGAACGGGATCTGGGACCAACGCCGGATGATCATGACTGGTCAGATGTCTTCACTGCTGCCGCAAAATCTTCCATCTCAACCATAGTAAAAGAAAACGCCTACAAAATACTATACAGGTGGTATTTTGTCCCCTCTAGACTCCATAAAATGTTCCCTTCCTCTTCGCCCATGTGCTGGAGAGGTTGCGGCGGTCATGGCTCCTTCCTCCACATCTGGTGGATGTGTCCTAAGATCGCGCTATTTTGGGACTCAGTCGCACACCTGATAAGTACGGTGCTCCATACCCAGGTATCTAAAGACCCTTGGTCTTTCCTGCTGGGCCTCCCCATTGTTAACCTCCCTCCAAACTCCGGTAAATTGCTAACACAGATCTTAAACACTGCTAGATGCTTAATTGCCCTCCACTGGAAATAGAGGGAGGCCCCCCCGATTAAGCGGGTTATTGATAAAGTGTGGTATTTAGCAAGCATGGAAAAAATCACTGCATACCTCCATAACAGATCTTTCCAGTTTCTTCTGATTTGGGACTCATGGATTGAATCCCAAGCTCACACACGTAGATTACGCCCCCCTGGGGGCTCTGCGGCACTCCTTTTGTAATCTCCTAACCCATCGGGTGGACGCGGGGCCATCCTCGATATTGCCTTTTCGGGTGTTTCGGGTATTGCCTCCCATCTTGCACTAGTTCTCTGAGTAGTAATTGCTGTATAGAGAGGCGCACTGGCGGATCCTCTAACTCTGTCTTTTCTCCCTCTACTCTCTACCTTCCCCGTCTTTCCCCCCTCTTCTCTTCTCTTGCCTTTTCTTTATCCTTCCTTTCTTTGCCAGTACAACCACGAGATTATTATTTGGTTTCTAGTTAATCGATTTGCTCCTGTCATTCCCGATGTATATCTTATCTTTATTTCTTTTTATTGTCAATGTACTGTCCTCTACTATGGGAACCCCATGACCTCTTTTATAAGGTTATATCTCGGCTCTATGTATAATGTTGTTTTATGGATATGTTCTCCCCACGTGTTGTGGGGGGTTATTGTTGTCCTGTCACAACTGAGGGCCTGAGCTGACGGGAGGCAGCCTCAGTTGTAGGGGCTGAGATGTAACGGAACCTGGGAGGTTGTATCAGACCCCTAGACATGTAAGTAACATGTAGAATAACTGCCCGAAGGCGTGACCACGACAACCAGGATAAAAGTCAATGATGTTTATTATGACAAACTCCGTAACACAGCAGCAGTAAAAGGAAACATAAAAGTCAACAGAGGATAAATACAATTCCTGGGTACTACAGGGTGGCAAGGGCCACAGGCACTGGTAGTGTGAGACAGTTCTTATAATCTTCTAGTTGGAAAGTCCTTACCAGGCCTGACTGTAGCAATGGAGAGAACCCAGGATCGTACCAGCTGATGTTCCAGGAAAGGCTGGGCTGCTGAAGGTAAAACGGCTGCTGTGGATACTGGCTGGAACCAGACTGTTGTTGGTATGGAGTGGATACTGGCTGGAACCAGTTAAATAATAAACGAACTTGAGAGCGGTGAAATAATAATACCGGTGGAGAGTGGTAAACTGCAGAAAAGGACACCGGCCCTTTAAGAGAAGCTATACACTGCTGGAAGCTGGGCTGGACGCAGGTGATTGTTTGAGAGCGGTGAAATAATAATACCAGTGGAGAGTGGTAAACTGCAGAAAGGACACCGGCCCTTTAAGAGAAGCTGTACACTGCTGGAAGCTGGGCTGGAAGCAGGTGATTGTTGTAGCTGGAAACAGGTGAGTCCAGAATGGATCGGAGAGTCAGGCTACACCGCAGATGGAATGCTGGTGCGGGTCTCTATAGCAGAAGTCTGGAGACAGGAGCTGGAACCTGGAAGACAACCACAGGAGAGAGACAAACTGGAACTAGGTTAGACAACCAAAGCACTGACGCCTTCCTTGCTCAGGCACAGCTTACTTATACCTGCAGCAAGGTAGGGGTTGGCTAGGCAATTATGCAAATCAACAATACAGACAGCAGATTGGTGGAAATGATCAGATGCCAAAATCCAAGATGGCTGCGCCCATGCAGACACTTGGAGGGAAGTTTGGTTTGTAATCCATGTGAGAATTGAAGCAGCAATGGCGGCGCCGGCCACAGGAGACAGGAGACGCCAGACTGATGAATGCACATCCAAACCACGCGGGCACAGCGGAGGCCACGGCTGACGTAATCGCCACTCTGACACTTTGCATGCAGAAACTCAGGGACGGCGGCGGAGGCCGCGGGAGACGCCATGCCAGATGTAATATGGCGTTTACTGTGACCGCGTCTCAGAGAGACCGGAAAGGATGCAGGAATGTAAACATCAGGATAACAGATGGGATCCGGTCCTGGAGCGCTGAGCCAGCCTTAGGAGGCATCTGAAGGGTAAGTAATGGCGTCCAGATACCCGGATCGTGACAGCACCCCCCCCTTTAGGAGTGGCCCCAGGACACTTCTTAGGCTTTAAAGGAAACTTTGCGTGGAAATTTCGGACCAAGGCAGGAGCATGGACGTCTGAGGCATTGGTCCAAGAGCGTTCTTCAGGACCATAGCCCTTCCAGTCAATGAGGTATTGTAACTGACCGTAACGGAAACGTGAGTCCAAAATCTTGGCCACCTCGTACTCGACTCCCCGTTGAGTCTGAACTTTGGGAGCTGGAGGAAGTGCGGAATGAAACCGATTCAGGATCAGCGGTTTCAACAAAGAAACATGAAATGTCCTGGGTATTTTTAAGAAGGATGGTAACTGTAACCTGTAGGCAACAGGATTGATGACTTGTTCAATCTTGAAGGGTCCGATGTAGCGAGGTGCAAATTTCATGCTGGGAACTCTCAACCTCAAATTCTTCGTGGACAGCCACACACGATCACCCACCTTGAGAGCAGGAACCGCTCTACGCTTCCTATCGGCAAACTTCTTATACCTGAATGAGGCTTTAAGCAGGGCTGCGCGGACGTTCCTCCAGTTATTTGAAAACTGACGCAAGGTGACATCCACTGCTGGAACAGAAGTTGCGGGAAGCGGTTGGAATTCTGGGACTTTAGGGTGGAATCCATAATTAATGAAGAATGGTGTAGAAGAAGATGAGGAATGGTATTGATTGTTGTGGCTGAACTCGGCCCAAGGAAGGAGTTGAACCCAGTCATCTTGAGAGGAAGACACATATATACGGAGGAAGGCCTCCAAGTCCTGATTCACCCTCTCGGTTTGACCATTGGTCTGAGGATGGTAAGCCGTGGAAAACTTTAACTTGACTTGGAGGGCATGACACAAACTTCGCCAAAATTTGGCTACAAATTGTACTCCACGATCCGAGATGATCTCTTCAGGAAGACCGTGAAGTCGGAAGATCTCTTGTATAAACACTTGAGCCAACTTGGAAGCTGACGGAAGACCGGTGAGAGGGATGAAATGTGCCATCTTGGTGAACCGGTCAACTACCACCCAGATGGTATTAAACTTGTTGCAGATAGGTAGATCGGAAACAAAGTCCATCGACAAATGGGTCCAAGGTCGACGGGGAACAGATAATGGAACCAGTTGCCCCGCAGGCGACTGGCGGGAGACTTTGTGTTGGGCACACTTTGGGCAGGAGGCAATAAATTCCATAACGTCCTTCTTCAGAGTTGGCCACCAGTAGGACCTAGAAATAAATTCAAGGGTTTTCTGAATGCCTGTATGTCCAGCAAAACGGGAAGCATGGGCCCAATGCATGAGCTTCTTCCTTAGAACTGGCTTAACAAAACTTTTCCCTGGTGGAGGCGTAGAGTCCATCCCTACCGTGGAGAATGCCAACGGATTAATAATAGGATGCTTGTCTGCAGACTCGGACTCATTTTCTTACTCCCATGAGCGGGAAAGGGCATCGGCCTTACGATTCTGAGAACCCGGACAGAACTGAAGTTTAAAGTCAAACCTAGAGAAGAAAAGTGCCCATCTGGCCTGACGAGGATTCAGACATTGTGCGCCTTTGAGATATAAAAGATTTTTGTGGTCGGTAAGTATGGTGATTGAGTGGGAAGCTCCCTCCAACAGGTATCTCCACTCCTCCAGAGCGAGCTTGATGGCTAGCAACTCCTGATCGCCAATGGCATAGTTGCGCTCAGCTGGGGAGAACTTCCGGGAGAAGAAACTGCAAGGATGTAGATGTCCATCTTTGGCCCTCTGGGATAACACTGCTCCTACTCCAACGGAGGAGGCATCTACCTCTAAGATAAAAGGAGAGTCGGTGTCGGGCTGTTTCAGAACTGGTGCAGAGATGAACCGTTGCTTCAGAAGGTGAAAGGCCTGTGTAGCTTCCTCGGACCACTTGGACGGATTAGCACCTTTCTTGGTTAATGCAGTGATAGGCGCCACGATGGTGGAAAAGTCTCGTATAAATTTTCTATAATAATTGGCGAACCCTAAGAACCTCTGGACCCCTTTGAGGCTTAAGGGTATAGGCCAATTCTGGATTGCTTGGAGTTTCTCAGGATCCATCTCTAGCCTGGAACCGGACACAATGTAACCTAGAAACGGAATGGTTTTAACTTCAAACACACACTTCTCCAATTTACAATAGAGGTGATTGACACGGAGACGGGAAAGAACCTCTTTTACCCAGAAACGATGATCTTCGAGATTATTAGCAAAGATGAGGATGTCGTCTAGATAAACCACGACATGGCGGTACAAGATGTCCCTGAAAATCTCATTCACGAAGTGCTGGAAGACTGCTGGAGCGTTGCTCAATCCGAAGGGCATGACGAGGTACTCATAATGTCCGTCACGGGTGTTAAAGGCGGTCTTCCACTCGTCACCCTCACGGATTCGGATGAGATTGTAGGCACCCCTCAAGTCCAGCTTTGTGAAAATAGTTGCACCACTAACTCTATCAAAGAGCTCGGTAATCAGGGGTAAAGGGTATCGGTTCTTGACGGTAATGTCGTTCAGACCTCTGTAGTCGATGCACGGACGCAGACCACCGTCTTTCTTCTTAACGAAGAAGAAGCCTGCGCCGGCTGGAGAAGAAGATGGTCGGATGAAACCCTTCGCCAGGTTCTCTTTGATGTACTCTTCCATGGAGTGTGTCTCAGGCAGAGACAACGGATAAGTTCGGCCTCGCGGTGGAACCTTCCCTGGAATGAGGTCGATTGGGCAGTCCCATTCTCTATGAGGAGGAAGGATATCAGCAGAGGCTTTACTGAACACGTCCGTGAAGTCTTGATATGGAGGAGGCGGAACATCAGATGACCTGGGGAAGGAAGAACAAACAGGAAGAACTTTGGCTAAACAAGTCTCAGCACAGGAGGGACCCCATGCCAGTATTTGCGTAGTCGTCCAGTCAATTGATGGGTTGTGGAGACGGAGCCATGGAAGGCCTAAAACCACTGGATGTGTGGCTCTTGGAATCACTAAAAAAGAAATATACTCAGAATGAAGAACTCCCACTCTCAGACGAACTGGAAGAGTCCTTAAGGAAATGACTGCGTCAAAAATCTTGCTGCCATCCACGGCAGTCAAAGAGATGGACGAGGACAGTCTCTCGGTGGGCAGGGACCACCGTTTAACATAAGCTTCGGTTATGAAATTCCCAGCTGCTCCGGAATCAAGGAGGGCAATGACGTTCCTGTAACGTTGAGCAATTTGGAGCGACACTGGGAGGTTACAGTCATGAGGAGATGGAGAGGAGATCATTACTCCTAACCGGCCCTCTCCTTGGCGAGCTAGGATCTGGAGTTTCCCGGACGTTTGGGACAGGCATTGATAGTGTGCGACGGAGCTGCACAGTAGAGACAAAGAGACTCAGAGAGACGTCTTCGGCGCTCAGCGGGAGATAGACGGGAACGACTAATTTGCATAGGCTCATCCTTGGATGGAGATGGTTGACGAGGAGGAGGAGCAGAAGATTTAGGAGTAGATGATCTTCCTCGCTCGGTTGCTCTCTCTCTGAAACGTAGATCAACCTTCGTGCAAAGAGAAATTAGCTCATCCAACTTAGAGGGCAAGTCTCTGGTAGCTAACTCATCCTTGATGCGTTCTGATAAGCCATGCCAGAATGCAGCATACAGGGCCTCGTCGTTCCATGCCAGTTCGGATGCCAGGATTTTAAACTGTATAAGATACTGTCCCACAGTACGTGTTCCCTGGCGTAAACGGAGAATCTCAGATGAAGCAGATGTTATCCGGCCTGGCTCGTCGAAGATGCGCCTGAATGTAGCTACAAAGTCAGTATAGGAGGATAGCAGGGGATCAGACTTCTCCCATAAAGGTGATGCCCAGTCAAGGGCTGAGCCACTGAGAAGGGAGATGATATAGGCAATTTTGGTACGGTCACTGAAGAAATTGCCAGGTAGAAGCTCAAAGTGGATTTCACATTGATTGAGAAATCCCCTGCAGAACCTTGGAGATCCATCAAATTTTGCTGGCGTTGGAAGATGAAGATGTGGACTGGAAATGGGTAAGGTGGGTGGGGTTACAGCTGGTGTTACTGTAGTGGACGCACCGGACGTGCCAGGTCCACGGAGGGTCGTTTGAATCCCATCCAGCCGTGTAGAGAGATCCTGGAGACAGCGGATGATGTGGCCCTGTGCAGCCTCCTGATGTTCAAGTCGGGCTGCCAGTTCTTGCATCGGCCTGGCCGCTTGATCCTGGTCTCCGGCTGGATTCATTAGGTCAGTGCTTACTGGTCAGTGCTTACTGTCACAACTGAGGGCCTGAGCTGACGGGAGGCAGCCTCAGTTGTAGGGGCTGAGATGTAACGGAACCTGGGAGGTTGTATCAGACCCCTAGACATGTAAGTAACATGTAGAATAACTGCCCGAAGGCGTGACCACGACAACCAGGATAAAAGTCAATGATGTTTATTATGACAAACTCCGTAACACAGCAGCAGTAAAAGGAAACATAAAAGTCAACAGAGGATAAATACAATTCCTGGGTACTACAGGGTGGCAAGGGCCACAGGCACTGGTAGTGTGAGACAGTTCTTATAATCTTCTAGTTGGAAAGTCCTTACCAGGCCTGACTGTAGCAATGGAGAGAACCCAGGATCGTACCAGCTGATGTTCCAGGAAAGGCTGGGCTGCTGAAGGTAAAACGGCTGCTGTGGATACTGGCTGGAACCAGACTGTTGTTGGTACGGAGTGGATACTGGCTGGAACCAGTTAAATAATAAACGAACTTGAGAGCGATGAAATAATAATGAAGTTTGGAGTTTGAGAGCGGTGAAATAATAATACCGGTGGAGAGTGGTAAACTGCAGAAAAGGACACCGGCCCTTTAAGAGAAGCTATACACTGCTGGAAGCTGGGCTGGAAGCAGGTGATTGTTTGAGAGCGGTGAAATAATAATACCAGTGGAGAGTGGTAAACTGCAGAAAGGACACCGGCCCTTTAAGAGAAGCTGTACACTGCTGGAAGCTGGGCTGGAAGCAGGTGATTGTTGTAGCTGGAAACAGGTGAGTCCAGAATAGATCGGAGAGTCAGGCTACACCGCAGATGGAATGCTGGTGCGGGTCTCTATAGCAGAAGTCTGGAGACAGGAGCTGGAACCTGGAAGACAACCACAGGAGAGAGACAAACTGGAACTAGGTTAGACAACCAAAGCACTGACGCCTTCCTTGCTCAGGCACAGCTTACTTATACCTGCAGCAAGGAAGGGGTTGGCTAGGCAATTATGCAAATCAACAATACAGACAGCAGATTGGTGGAAATGATCAGATGACAAAATCCAAGATGGCTGCGCCCATGCAGACACTTGGGGGGAAGTTTGGTTTGTAATCCATGTGAGAATTGAAGCAGCAATGGCGGCGCCGGCCACAGGAGACAGGAGACGCCAGACTGATGAATGCACATCCAAACCACGCGGGCACAGCGGAGGCCGCGGCTGACGTAATCGCCACTCTGACACTTTGCATGCAGAAACTCAGGGACGGCGGCGGAGGCCGCGGGAGACGCCATGCCAGATGTAATATGGCGTTTACTGTGACCGCGTCTCAGAGAGACAGGAGAGGATGCAGGAATGTAAACATCAGGATAACAGATGGGATCCGGTCCTGGAGCGCTGAGCCAGCCTTAGGAGGCATCTGAAGGGTAAGTAATGGCGTCCAGATACCCGGATCGTGACATGTCCCTTTATAACTTGAAAATTAAATAAACAATAAAAAAAAAAAAAAAGATGCTGTCTTATATATAAGACATGCTCAAAGAGACATTGGTCTACTGGGTTCTAGAGTCAACGCTATGTCGATTTCTGCTAGACGTGTCCTGTGGAACATGCACTGGACAGGTGATGCCGACTAAAAGAGGCATATGGAGGTTTTACCTTACAAGGGTGAGGAATTGGGTGGAGAAGGGCTCTCGGACCTGGTCTCCACAGCTATAGCTGGTAAATCTGACCTTTTGCCTTATATTCCCTCACAGCCTAAGAAAGCACGACATTATCAAATGCAGTCTTTTCGGTCGCAGAAAAACAAAGTACGAGGAGCGTCCTTTCTTACCAGAGGTAAGGGCGCAGGGCACAGCTAGTTCCCAGGAACAGAAGTCCTCCCCGGCCTCTACTAAATCCACTGCATGACGCTGGGGCTCGCTAAGGGAGTCCGCCCCAGTGGGAGCACGTCTTCGACTCTTCAGCCACATCTGAGTTCACTCACAGGTTGATCCCTGGGCAATAGAAATTGTTTCTCA
Source organism: Pseudophryne corroboree (assembly GCF_028390025.1). NCBI lineage: Eukaryota > Metazoa > Chordata > Amphibia > Anura > Myobatrachidae > Pseudophryne > Pseudophryne corroboree. The sequence goes on from NC_086446.1 coordinate 602,522,586, forward strand.
GGGTTACAAGCTGGAATTCGAAGAGGTGCCTCCTCGCCGGTTTTCCTTATCGGCCCTACCGGCTTCTCCCCCAGAAAGGGAGATAATATTAAATACAGTTCACACATTGTATCTCCAACAGGTGGTGCTCAAGGTTCCCCTCCTTCAACAAGGAAGGGGATATTACTCAACCTTGGCTGTAGTCCCGAAACCGGACGGTTCGGTCAGACCTATTTTAAAATGAAAATCTCTGAACCTATACTTGAAAAGGTTCAAATTCAAGGGGGAATCGCTCAGAGCGATCATCGCCAGCCTGGAAGGGGGGGATTTTATGGTGTATCTAGACATAAAGGCTGCATACCTTCATGTTCCCATTTATCCACCCCATCAGGCGTACCTGAGAATTACGGTACAGTATTGTCATTACCAATTTCAGGGTAATTGGCAGAAATGATGGTGCTCCTGCGCAAGCAAGGAGTCACAATTATCCCATACTTGGACGATCTCCTAATAAAGGCGAGATCAAAAGAGCAGTTTTGAACAGCGTGTCACTTTCACTGAAGGTGTTACAGAAACACGGCTGGATTCTCAATATCCCGAAGTCACAGTTGGTTGCTACGACTCGTCTGACCTTCTTGGGCATGATTCTGGACACAGACCAAAAAAGGGTTTTTCTTCCGATAGAAAAAGCTCAGGAACTCATGATTCTAGTAAAGAACCTGTTTAAGCCAAAACAAGTGTCAGTGCATCATTGCACTGAAGTCCTGGGAAAAATGGTGGCGACGTACGAAGCCATTCCCTTCGGCAGGTTCCATGCAAGGACTTTCCAATGAGACCTATTGGACAAATGGACCGGGTCACATCTGCAAATGCATCAGCGGTTCACCCTGTCCCCCAGGGCCAGGGTATCTCTCCTGTGGTGGCTGCAGAGTGCTCACCTTCTAGAGGGCCGCAGGTTCGGCCTTCAGGATCGGATCCTTGTGACCACGGACGCGAGCCTCCGAGGTTGGGGAGCAGTCACACAGGGAAGAAATTTCCAAGGCCTTTGGTCAAGTCAAGAGACTTGTCTTCACATCAAAACTAAGGGCCATATACAACGCCTTACGATAAGCGGAGACCTTACTTCGCGACCGACCAGTTCTGATCCAGTCAGACAACGTCACCGCAGTAGCTCATTTAAACCGCCAGGGCGGCACAAGGAGCTGAGTGGCGATGGCGGAAGCCACCAGAATTCTTCGCTGGGCGGAGAATCATGTAAGCGCACTGTCAGCAGTGTTCATTCCGGGAGTGGACAACTGGGAAGCAGACTTCCTCAGCAGACACGACCTGCATCCAGGAGAGTGGGGACTTCATCAGGAAGTCTTCGCACAGATTGCAAGTCGGTGGGGACTGCCCCAAATAGACATGATGGCGTCCCCTCTCAACAAAAAGCTACAAAGGTATTGCGCCAGGTCAAGAGATCCTCAGGCGGTAGCTGTGGACGCCCTAGTGACACCGTGGGTGTTCCAGTCGGTCTATGTATTCCCTCCTCTTCCTCTCATACCCAAGGTGTTGAGAATAATAAGAAAAAGAGGAGTGAGAACAATAATCATTGTTCCGGATTTGCCACGAAGGGCCTGGTATCTGGATCTGCAGGAAATGCTCACAGAAGATCCGTGGCCTCTTCCTCTACAACAGGACCTGTTGCAACAGGGTCCCTGTCTGTTCCAAGACTTACCGCTGCTGCGTTTGACGGCATGGCGGTTGAACTCCGGATCCTAGCGGAAAAAGGTAGTCCGGATGAGGTCATTCCTACGCTAATAATGGCTAGGAAGGACGTGACATCTAAACATTATCACCGAATATAGCGAAAATGTGTGAGGCCAGGAATGCTCCTACGATAGAATTCCATCTAGGCCGTTTTCTTCACTTCCTACAAACTGGAGTGAATTTGGGCCTAAAATTAGGCTCCATTAAAGTTCAGATTTCGGCCTTCTCCATTTTCTTTCAAAAGGAATTGGCCTCTCTACCTGAAGTACAGACTTTTGTGAAGGGAGTACTGCATATTCAGCCTCCTTTTGTACCTCCGGTGGCGCCTTGGGACCTTAACGTGGTGTTAAGTTTCCTTAAGTCACATTGGTTTGAACCACTTAGAACAGTGGAGTTGAAATATCTCACTTGGAAGGTGGTCATGTTGTTAGCCTTGGCTTCGACTAGGCGAGTTTCGGAATTAGCGGCTTTATCACATAAAAGCCCCTATCTGGTTTTCCATATGGATAGAGTGGAATTGCGGACCCGTCCTCAATTCCTACCTAAGGTGGTCTCATCCTTTCATATGAACCAACCTATTGTCGTGCCTGTGGCTACACGTGACTTGGAGGATTCCGAGTCCCTTGATGTGGTCAGGGCTTTGAAAATTGACGTGGCCAGAACGGCTAGGATCAGAAAAACACAAGCACTGTTTGTCCTGTATGCAGCCAACAAGGTCGGCGGCCCTGCTTCAAAGCAGACTATTGCTCGCTGGATCTGTAACACGATTCAGCAGGCGCATTCTACGGCAGGATTGCCGTTACCAAAATCGGTTAAGGTCCATTCAACTAGGAAGGTGGGCTCATCTTAGGCGGCTGCCCGAGGGGTCTCTGCACTACAGCTGTGCCGAGCTGCTACTTGGTCGGGGTCAAACACCTTTACAAAGTTCTATAAGTTTGATACCCTGGCTGAGGAGGACCTCTTGTTTGCTCAATCGGTGCTGCAGAGTCATCCGCACTCTTCCGCCCGTTTGGGAGCTTTGGTATAATCCCCATGGTCCTTACGGAGTCCCAGCATCCTCTAGGACGTTAGAGAAAATAAGATTTTAAACCTACCGGTAAATCTTTTTCTCGTAGTCTGTAGAGGATGCTGGGCGCCCGTCCCAAGTGCGGACTTCTTCTGCAAGACTTGTATATAGTTTTGCTTAAATAACGGTTATGTTATAGTTTTCATCGGTCTTGGACTGATGCTATGTTGTTTTCATACTGTTAACTGGTTAGTATATCACAAGTTATACGGTGTGATTGGTGTGGCTGGTATGTATCTTGCCCTTGGATTAACAAAAATCCTTTCCTTGTACTGTCCGTCTCTAGGCACAGTTTCTCTAACTGAGGTCTGGAGGAGGGGCAAAGAGGGAGGAGCCAGTGCACACCCAGATCCAAAGTCTTTCTTAAAGTGCCCATGTCTCCTGCGGAGCCCATCTATCCCCATGGTCCTTACGGAGTCCCAGCATCCTCTACGGACTACGAGAAAAAGATTTACCGGTAGGTTTAAAATCTTATTTTCTCATACGTCCTAAAGGATGCTGGGGATGCTTCAAGAACCATGGGGTATAGACGGGATCCGCAGGAGACATGGGCACGTTAAGGCTTTAAGAGGGAGGGGCCAGTTCACACCCCCTCCCTCTATGCCCCTTCTCTAGACTCCAGTTAGATTCTGTGCCAAGTGAGACTGGATGCACACTGAGAAGCTCTCCAGAGTTTCTCAGAAAAAATACTTTTTGTTAGGCTTATTATTTAAAGGGAGTCCTGCTGGCAACAGGCTCCCTGCATCGTGGGACTGAGGGAAGAGAAGCAGACCTACTTCTGTGAGTTTCAAGGCTCTGCTTCTTAGGCTACTGGACACCATTAGCTCCAGAGGGTCTGATCGCTAGGTACGCCTAGATGCTCGTTCCCGGAGCCGCGCCGTCACCCCCCCCTTGCAGAGCCAGAAGTCAGAAGACGGGTGAGTAGAAGATCAGAAGACTACAGTGACGGCTTTGAGGCACTGCACAGCGGCCGCGGTGCGCGCCATGCTCCCACACACACAGCGGCACTACAGCGTGCAGGGCGCAGGGGGGGCATCATGAAACCTCAAAATAATAGACTGGCAATAGAGGCTTACAGTGCCTGGGCACTAAAACCGGACCCCCGCCAGTATAAAGATTTGAAAAATAGCGGTGCTGAAGCGCGCCATTAAGGGGGCGTGGCTTAGCCCTCACAGTTCTAATCAGCGCCATTTTCTCTTCACAGAGCTGCAGAGACTCTGGTCCTGACCTCCTACACTGCTGTACAAGTAACAGGGTGCAAAACGGGAGGGCACAGTATTTTGGTGCTGATTTATTAGAATAAAAGCGCTAACAGGTCTGAGGCATTACTTTAATCGTTTCAGAACCGGGATAGGCGCTGGGTTGTGAGCTGGCAAAACTCCCTCTGTGTTTCTCTAACAGGCTTTGCTGTGGGTCTGTCCCCTATAGCCCCAGTGTGGTTGTGGGTGTCTGTACACGTTTGTCGACATGTCTTCCCAGGAGGAGGCTGGAGTGGAGACAGAAAAGACTGGGAGTGACTGAGTCGGCACCGCCGACGGCTGATTGGGTAAATATGTTGAGTGTTTTGAATGCAAATGTGGCTCGGTTGAATAAGAGATTACATAAATCTGAGTCTCAGAACCAGACATGGAGAAAATCCATGGAGGATGCATTGTCGCAGGTTCAGACCCCCTTGGGGTCACAGAAGCGTTCATTTACCCAGATAGCGGATACAGATACCGACACGGACTCTGATTCCAGTGTCGACTATAGTGATACCAGATTGAATCCTAAACTGGCTAAGAGCATTCAGTACATGATTGTGGCGATAATAGACGTATTACATATCACGGAAGACCCTGCTGTTCCTGATACTAGGGTCTGCAAGTTTAAGGGAAAGAAGCCTGAGGTGACATTTCCTCCCTCTCATGAACTGAACACTCTTTTTGAAAAAGCTTGGGAAAATCCTGACAAGAAGTTACAGGTTCCCAAGAGAATTCCGGTGGCATATCTATTCCCCTCTGGGGACAGGGAAAAGTGGGAGTCAAACCCCACGGTGGACAAAGCTCTATCGCGTCTGTCCAAAAAGGTGGCGCTTCCGTCTCCTGACACGGCAGCCCTGAAGGATCCTACGGATTGTAAGCAGGAAAATACACTAAAATCCATTTTTAAAACTACAGGTACACTGCTCAGGCCTGCCTTTGCATTGGCATGGGTGAGTAGCGCTATTGAAAATGGGCAGATAACTTGTCATCTGATATAGATTCCCTGGACAGGGATAGCGTGCTTTTGACACTGGGTCATATCAGGGACGCTGCTGCCTATCTAAAGGAAGCTGCGAGGGATATTGGCCTTTTGGGATCAAGGGCCAATGCCATGGCAGTCTCAGCTAGAAGAGCATTGTGGATTCATCAATGGAATGCTGATGCTGACTATAAGACGACTATGGAGTCTCTGCCGTTTAACGGTAGTGTCTTGTTTAGTGATGGCTTCACTGACCTGGTATCTACGGCTACCGCGGGTAAGTCATCGTTCCTACCTTATGTTCCTGCACAAAAAAAGGAAACTCCCCACTATCAGATGCAGTCCTTTCGGCCCAATAAATACAAAAAAGGACGAGGGTCTTCCTTCCTTGCTACGAGAGGAAGGGGAAAAAGGTCACAGGCTTTGGCAAGTTCCCAAGAGCAGAAGTCCTCCCCGGCTTCTACCAAATCCACCACATGACGCTGGGTCTCCTCTGCGGGAGTCCGCACCAGTGGGGGGCACGTCTCCAACTCTTCAGTCAGGTCTGGGTTCGCTTGTCCCTGGATCCTTGGGTATTAGAGAGAGTAGCCCAAGGGTACAAATTGGAGTTTCAAGACGTGCCTCCTCACCGATTTTTCAAATCGGCCTTGCCAGCTTTTCTTCCAGAAAGGGAGGTAGTATGCGCTGCAATCCTAAAGCTGTGTCAAAATTAAGTCATTGTCACGGTACCCCCATCGCAACAGGGGGAAGGCTTTTATTCGAGCCTGTTCGTGGTCCCGAAGCCGGATGGCTCTGTCAGACCGATTCTGAACCTAAAATCCCTCAATTTCTTTCTAAAAAAAATCAAATTCAAGATGGAATCTCTCCGAGCAGTGATCTCCAGTCTGGAGGAGGGGGATTTTATGGTGTCGGTCAACATAAAGGATGCCTACTTATACGTCATCATATATCCTCCACATCAGGCTTATCTGAGGTTTGCTGTTCAGGATTGTCATTACCACATTTCAGACGTTGCCGTTTGGTCTGTCCACGGTGCCGAGGATTTTCACCAAGGTTATAGCGGAAGTGATGGTTCTCCTGCGCAAGCAGGGAATCACAATTATCCCGTACTTGGATGATCTCCTGATAAAGGCGAGATCCAAGGAGCAATTACTGAAAAACGTTACGCTCTCCCTGACAATTCTGCAACAGCATGGTTGGCTCCTAAACTTGCCAAAATCACAGTTGGTTCCGACAACACGGCTGTCGTTCTTGGGTATGATTCTGGATACAAAATTACAGAGTTTTTCTTCCAGTGGAAAAGGCTTTGGAAATACAGAACATGGTAAAACAGATTCTGAAACCGGCAAGAGTGTCGATTCTTCAATGCACTCGGTTGCTGGGGAAGATGGTAGCGGCCTGCGAGGCCATTCAGTTTGGCAGGTTCCATGCCAGAGTGTTTCAGTGGGACCTGTTGGACAAGTGGTCCGGGTCTCACCTGTACATGCACCGGAAAATAATCCTATCTTCCAGGACCAGAATCTCTTTCTTGTGGCTGCACAGTTTTCAACTCCTAGAGGGACGCAGGTTCGGGATTCAGGATTGGATCCTGGTGACCACAGATGCAAGTCTCCGAGGCTGGGGAGCAGTCACACAGGGAAACAATTTCCAGGGAAAATGGTCAAGCCAGGAAGCTTGTCTGCACATAAACATTCTGGAATTAAGGGCCATTTACAACGGCCTTCGGCAAGCGAAACATCATCTTCGCGGTCTGCCCGTCTTGATTCAGTCAGACAACATAACAGCAGTGGCGTACATAAACCGCCAGGGCAGAACAAAGAGCAGAGCGGCGATGGCGGAGGCCACAAAAGTTCTTCGCTGGGCGGAGAAACATGCAAGCGCTCTGTCAGCAGTCTTCATTCCGGGAGTGGACAGCTGGGAAGCAGACTTCCTCAGTAGACACAATCTCCATCCAGGAGGGTGGGGTCTTCATCAAGAGGTCCTTGCAGAAGTGACGAGTCATTGGGGAATTCCTCAAATAGACATGATGGCGTCTTGCCTCAACAAGAAACTTCAGAGATATTGTTCCAGGTTGAGGGACCCTCAAGCAATAGCGGTGGACGCCCTGGTGACACCGTGGGTGCTTCATTAGGTCTATGTGTTCCCTCCGCTTCCACTCATTCCAAGGGTGATAACTATTATAAGAAGAAAGAGGTTTCAGGTGATACTCATTGTTCCAGACTGGCCAAGGAGGGCCTGGTATCCCGATTTTCAAGAATTACTCATAGAAGATCCCTGGCCTCTTCCTCTACGAGAGGACCTGTTACAGCAAGGACCGTGCGTGTATCAAGACTTACCGCGGCTGCGTTTGACGGCATGGCGGTTGAACGCCAAATCCTAGCCCGAAAGGGTATTCCCAGTGAAGTCATTCCCACACTACTTCAGGCTAGAAAAGCAGTAACGCCGAAGCATTACCACCGTATTTGGAGAAAATATGTGTCTTGGTGTGAATCCCAGAAGGCTCCTACGGAAGAATTTCAGCTGGGGCGTTTACTCCATTTTTTGCAAGCAGGTGTGGATGCGGGCCTAAAGTTCAAATTTCGGCCTTATCAATTTTCTTTCAGAAAGAATTGACCTCCTTTCCAGAAGTTCAGACCTTCGTGAAAGGCGTGCTGCACCTCCAACCTCCCTTTGTGCCCCCAGTGGCACCATGGGATCTTAATGTGGTGTTGCAGTTCCTGCAATCTCATTGGTTTGAACCTTTGCGTAAGGTTGAGTTGAAATTCCTTACTTGGAAAGTAGTCATGTTGTTGGCCTTGGCATCCGCAAGGCGGGTATCTGAATTGGTGGCTTTGTCTCACAAAAGCCCCTGTTTAATCTTCCATGCTGATAGAGCGGAGTTGAGAACTCGTCAACAATTTCTGCCAAAAGTGGTTTCATCGTTTCACGTAAACCAGCCTATTGTGGTGCCAGTGGCTACTTACGCCTTGGCGGCATCGAAGTCTCTCGATGTGGTCAGAGCTTTGAAAATCTATATCGCCAGAACGACTCAAATTAAGTAAAACAGAGGCTCTGTTTGTCCTGTGTGCTCCCAACAAGATTGGGACTCTTGCTTCCAAGCAGACTATTGCACGCTGGATCTGTAATACAATTCAGCAAGCTCATTCTACGGCGAGATTGCCGTTACCGAAATGATTGAAGGCCCATTCTACCAGAAAGGTGGGCTCATCCTGGCAGCTGCCCGAGGCGTCTCGGCATTACAGCTTTGCCGAGCTGCTACTTGGTCGGGATCAAACACCTTTGCGAAGTTCTACAAGTTTGATACCCTGGCTGGGGAGGACCTCTTGTTTGGTCAATCGGTGCTGCAGTCAACTGCACTCTCCCGGCGGTGTAGAGCTTTGGTATAAACCCCATGGTTCTTGAAGCATCCCCAGCATCCTCTAGGACGTATGAGAAAATAGGATTTTAATACCTACCGGTAAATCCTTTTCTCTTAGTCTGTAGAGGATGCTGGGCGCCCGTCCTAGTGCGGGCTGTATCTGCAGTTATTGGTCATGGTTACACTCATGTTGTGTTGAGTTCAGTCGGTCTGTCGCTGATGTTAGTCATGCCGTTGCATGCGTTGTTGTTGAATGCCATGTTGTACGGCGTGTTTGAGGTGTGAGCTGGTATGTATCTCACCTTAGTTTTAAAAATTAAATAAATCCTTTTCCTCGAAATGTCCGTCTCCCTGGGCACAGTTCCTATAACTGGAGTCTGGAGGAGGGGCATAGAGGGAGGGGCCAGTTCACACCCCTTTTAAAGTCTTCAAGTGCCCATATCTCCTGCGGATCCCGTCTATACACCATGGTTCTTGAAGCATCCCCAGCATTCTCTACGGACTAAGAGAAAAGGATTTACCGGTAGGTATTAAAATCCTATTTTTGCTTTTCATCAGAACACAAGGCAGATCACTGTACAACATCAGGTACAGATGGATCCACCTTGGGTTATGTTTGCATAGACTTTGTCTAGTATAGCTGAACGGATAATTCCTACAGCTTCAGTACCAGGTATAGGGTACACATACATGCAGCTCCCTACCTACGGTATATAATTTCCTCCAGCAGCTTCTCAAATGAAACAAGCTGATAAACCGATGGTAAGTAAATCTTCACCTTCACAGGCTACACATGGTGATTCATCGGATGATGAAAGCTCTATTTACTCTACTTCAGTATACGAAGAGGAGGAAGAAGCTCTCAGCTCTGTGGATGTTGCTGAATTAATTAGAGCGATGACGGTCATTCTGTCCTTAGAAGATTCAGCAGAGCCTCTGTTAAAAACAAAGGCACCTGTGTTTAAACATCCCAAGACAGTTAAGACTGAGTTTCCAGGGTCAGACCAACTAACAGAAATTATGGAACAGGCTTGGGCAACACCCAACAAAAAATATAGAATTCCCAAAAAAATGGGATTCTAATGATCCTTTTCCAGCTGGGGACTGTTTAAAGAGAGGTAGCTCCTAAGGTAGATACGCACGTGATTCGATTAGTGCGAAAATCTATATTGCCTTTCCCATCAACATCTTTAAGTGATGTCACAGATAGGAGAGTAGATGGTTTTCTAAAAAACCATATTTTCCCTGTCTGGAGCAGTCATAAGGCCAGCTATGGCTTCAGCTTGGATAGCAAAGGCAGTGGCTGCCTGGGCTGAGGCATTGGAAGGTGATTTTTCATCAGCTTCTAGAGAGCAAAAATCTTATATAGCCCATATTAAACAAGCAGCAGTATTCTTGGAAGAAGCTGCATTAGAAATGGGTACTATTGCTTCTAGGGCATCAGCCTCAACGATAGCTGCTCGCAGAGCAGTTTGGTTACGTACATGGAAAGCTGATTTAGAATCCAAGAAAGTTTTGGAATCTTTGCCTTTTTCGGGAAATATTCTGTTTGGTAAAGAATTGACAGATATTCTGGAGTCAGAAGCAGACTCCAAGAAGGTCAAGTTTCCTTCCACATATAACCCCAGACCTAGGGGTCTGAGCTTCCGGCCTTTTCGGTCTCAAGGAAAACCAAAGGGAAAAAGTGATCGCAAACAGCCCCAATACAATAAGTTTGGTAAATCAAAAAAGCATTGGGCTACCAGAGGGCCAGCTTCCAAACCAGATGATAAGCCATCAGCTTATTGGTGCGGGCCTCCACCTGGGGGATCCCAGGGTGGGGGGTCGACTTCTTCAGTTTGCACACATCTGGCGACAATCTACAACAGATTCCTGGATGCAAGAAGCGGTATCTCTAGGTTATGTTTTTCCCTTCAAGAAGCATCCTCCTCGTAGGTTCTTCTGCACCAGCCCGTCTCGGGTAGAGACCAAGGCCAGGGCTTTGCAGGAAACAGTTCAGAAACTGCTTCAGTCAGGAGTAGTCCTTCCAGTACCCCCGGCACAATGGGGGCAGGGTTTTTACTCCAACCTATTTTTGGTCCTGAAGCCAAATGGGTCATTTTGGCCCATTCTCAATCTCAAAATGCTAAACAAATATATTTGGGTGCCGAAGTTCCACATGGAGATCTTACGCTCCATAGTTTTGGCCATGGAGCCAGGGGATTATATAGTATCCCTGGATATTTAGGATGCTTACCTACATGTTCCTATAGCACTGTCTCATCAGTTTTATCTCAGGTTCGCTATCCTCCAGCAGCATTTTCAGTTCCAGGCATTACCCTTTGGGTTAGCCACTGCCCCAAGAGTATTTACCAAGATTATGGTGGTTATGGCAACTTATCTCCACAAGCAGGGGATAAGAATTTTTCCTAATACCTCGACTAGCTTTTACTCCTGGCACAATCACAGGAATTGCTCCTGTGCCATCTCAAACAGACAATAACATGTCTGCTGAGGCACGGGTGGCTCATAAATTGGGCAAACTCATCTCTGGTTCCGTCGCAACGTGTGACTCACTTGGGGGCTGTACTGGATTCAAGTCTGCAGAAGGTATTTTTACCTCGGAACAAGATATCCAAGGTACAGTCAAAGATTCAGGAGTTGTTACATAGTCAAACAGTATCAATTCACGCAGCAATGTGAGTGATGGGTTTGATGGTGTCAACATTCAACTTGGTGGAGTATGCGCAATTCCACTTGAGGCCTCTGGAGTGTCTGATTCTGGCCAGATGGAATGAAGTACATCAGACAATAAACAGACGATGGTACGTCCAGTAAAGGTAAGAAAGTCATTAGCCTGGTGGCTACAGACATCCCCCCCCCCCCCTAGATAAGGGGATACCCTTTTGGATATCAGATTGGGAGAACCTGACAACAGTTGCCAGACTTCAGGGCAGTGTCCAGAAAATTATTATTGTTCCAGGGACAATTGACCACAGAAGAAAGTTGCCTGACAATAAATCTGTTGGAACTCCGGGCCATATACATGGCACTGATTCAGGCAAAGGACACTCTTCAAGGAAAACCAGTCCAGATCCACTCGGACAATGCAACGGCAGTAGCGTACCTCAACCATCAGGTAGGAACCCGCAGCCAAACAGCAATGAAGGAGTTAAGTCGCATACTAAAGTGGGCAGAACTCCATCTCCCAGCTTTGTCCGCAGTATTTGTTCCGGGAGTCTTAAACTGGGAAGCAGACTTTCTCAGTCGACACGCCATTCAGGCAAGCGAATGGGCTCTACACCCGGAGGTCTTTCAGACTCTAGTAGACAAGTGGAGATTGCCAAAGATAGATCTCATGGCGTCCTATCTGAACAACAAAGTGCCCGCATACGGGTCAAGACCAAAGGATCCCAAAGCGATCTTTGTGGATGCCTTGTCAGTGAAATGGGACTTTCATCTGGCATATCTGTTTCCCCCGATCACCCTGTTACCCAGGGTGGTGAGGAAAATAAAACAAGCAAAGGGTGCCGTGATTCTAATAGCTCCGGCTTGGCCCAGAAAAATGTTGATGGATGCTCCACTTCTGCTCCCTCAACGTCCAGATCTACTAATGCAGGGTCCTTGTTATCACAGACATCTGGATTGACTGTCTTTGACGGTGTAGCTCTTGAAACCTCTATCCTGAAGTCAAGAGGATTCTCACAACAGGTAATTCAAACAATGCTCAGAGCAAGGAAACCCTCCTCAGCTCGTATTTATCACAGAATATGGCAGGCCTATATTCATTGGTGCAGTGAGAGAAGTATGGACCCGAAAATCCTTCAGAGTTTCCAGGGTCTTGGCTTTCCTTCAGGCAGGAATGGATAAAGGTTTGAAGATGGCTTCCTTGAGAGTTCAAGTATCAGCATTGACTGTATGGTTCCAAAAAAAAAATTGCCAATATACAGGATGTGCATACTTTTTTCCAGGGAATGCTGCGCATTCAACCTCCCTTTTTTTCTGCCTACAGCATCTTGGGACTTAAGTCTAGTTCTCAAAGCTTTGCAAGTTGCTCTGTTTGAACCACTTAATAAAGTAGATCATAAATGGTTGACAGCTAAAGTTATCTTTCTACTGACTATGGCATCAGCTAGAAGAGTGTCAGATTTAGGAGCGCTGTCATGTCGTTCTCCTTTTTCTGATTTTTTTTTTTTTTTTTTTATCCAGATAAAGCAGTTCTTAGAACTAGGTCTGGGTATCTTCCTAAGGTGGAGTCTAAATTCCACCTTAATAAAGAAATTGTAGTCCCGGCTTTTCAGGTATCGGGACTTTCTGCGGGAGATGCGTCGCTGGACGTGGTCCGAGCATTAAGGATCTATGTGGATCGTACCAGTGCCATCCGAAAGACAGATACTCTCTTCATTATCTACGGATTTCACAAGAGAGGATAGCCTGCTACTAAACAGGCACTGGCAAGATGGCTTCGAATGACTATTTCAGAAGCATAATCTCAAGCTGATCTCCCTGTTCCAGCTAATGTCTCTGCTCACTCTACTCGTAAGGTAGGTCCTTCATGGGCAGCACAACATGGTGCTTCAGCAGAGCAGATATGTAAGGCAGCCACATGGTCTTCCATTAACACATTCATTAGACATTATGCCTTGGATACTTTTGCCTCTCATGACGCTGAATTTGGGCGCAAGGTTCTCCTGTCCAATAAGGAGCGTCCCCACCACTAAAAATTGTTTTGGGAAATCCCATTGTTATCCTCTGGATAACCTGTGGACCGTGCCGGAGGTATTTCTCCTAAGTCCATAGGGATCCTACCCTGACGCACCTGATTTGAGGATCCTTGTACTCACTAACCTCTTCCTTCTTGTATGGAAGGGTGTGCATGTGTGCTCTTCTTGCCTGATTAGGGCTCGACATGATGCTCCTGCCTTGTGCTTTGGAATACAACTGATTTGCCTGAGCCAGGGGGCGGGATATATGGACGGGCCAGTTGCACCCCGGGAGGCCGGAAAGCTTTGATCGCTTGGTGCCAATCCGCTGTCGCTCCATGATATCCCATTGTTATCCTGTGGACTTAGGAGAAATACCATTATCAACGGTAAATTCTTAGCATAACGTATATATCTCACCTCTTGACAGGAGCTAGTGTAACGAGATAATCCATGTTATTCCTTTCACCTTTTTTTAATGTTACAACTCTTTGATGTATACATTGGCTATAAGTCTAATGTGTTAAGTTGCACTCCTCAATCAGCTCATCCAGCAAACCTTATTACAGTATGTGCTCAGTGCTGCCTACAGTATAAGATTATTAGATCGGTCCACTGGATGCTTCAGGATACTTGTCTCTGATTAAATGTCATTTACTTAAAGAGAGAAAGACGTATAGTCTGTGGGGCTATGCACAGGCTCTATCAATATGAATAATAATAGAAAAAGATATTGATTCAGAAACTAGCCTTGAAAGAAAAATCGAAAGGGTAGAATGCCCTAATTTTCATATAACTGAGCTGGAGGTGCACCCGTAAGCATTATACAGTATCTAAAAGGGAGGAGAGAGGAGAATGACCATAAGACGGTCATCCGCCAAAGAAGGCTTACTTTGTGGGCACTCTTTTATTATTGTTAGTCAAATTTGTAATAATTAAGGAATTAAAACTTAACATTTATTGGATATATTAAAATAATGTGGTCAAAAAAAGACATAAACAACACAGATCGGTCAATGTTGACCTACAGTGATTCAAAAATTCACTGTATATAAATACATATAGTGTATATGTGGCTAAAGTTCACTATAATATACATATAAGGTTTCTAGTGAAAATTTCTTTGGAACATTGCCACACATCTACCAAAACAATAAATATTTGTAGAACAAAAGTGAAAATAAGGTTTAAATAATTAAATCGGGTAGTTAAAGACTCCAAGAGATCTCTCCAAATAATTAATTGGATCTCATATCGAAAACATATACCCGATTAGCGGCAATTGCTCACTCGGCTAGTGCACTCTCCTTTGATTTAGTGAACAGGAAATAATGTCCTCTAAGACGGCAGGAGTGGTAGGTATTGATCAAATCACAATAAGTGGTAATTACCAACATATCTAAAAGCACTAGAGTCTAGATGAGCCTACATTCATCACAGTTAAAGTCTTACGTTTCCAGGGTGATGATCCCACCAAAAACATGCCGTAATAGGCCCTAGAAGACACATTAATCCTATGTTCTTAATTGCGATGTGACACTTTAGGCATTGATCGTAGATGTATATACATCATAGTTATTCTCTCTTATATAAAACATTGATCAGTGTAGCATGATGGAAAAAATGGGGGGAGGAGATTATCCCAATAATATCTCCTTCTCTCCCGATATCACAGCCTGTATGTCTTCTATCCCTGATTTAGCCAGGCTAAATGAGTACAATGTATACAAAACAAAACCAGAATCGGTAATCCACACAGCATGTGTTCTGGTGATGTGAACTTAAACCTGGACATGCATTTTAAATCCATAAATACATACATATCATGATCATCATCTCATTTAGCATATAATTTTACATTGGTTAGGCTGATGAATACAATAGTTGCAAAAAATCATCACCTGAATAGATTCCTGAAACACTGTGCTAAAGTATCTATGACACAGTTAGAGAATAAACAAACATGTATCGAGGTGAGGTATGATTATACACAGAGACAGAAGGCTGTAAGATATATATATAGGTGTCACTGAGGGAAAGTGAATGTGTCCCGGCACCGATAGGTCAGTTCCCCTTTCTGCTGTCGTCCCATGTGCAGTTTTGCAGTGAATGGGAACGATGAGAGTTTGGGTCACACCTGATGTCGGGACAGAAGGAAGAAGTGCGAGTTGCTTCTGCTGTCCCCAAGCCGGAGTCCCCCTCCTCTGTTGTGTCGCCACAGTGCAGAGGCAGCAGGAGACCTGATGTGGATGAGAGAGCCGCTCTGTAGTACAAGGAGAACGGGTATGTGTCACCATTAGTGTGTGCACGCTGGGTGCCGAGAGCCGCTCACGTGACCAGACGTCGGGTCGGGTTAGGGATTCCACAGCCCCGGAAACTGTGTACGTCTAGTAAGCCGATGACGTACGTTTCACAACAGGCTTGTTCACATCGGTATCTGACAGATCTCTCTGTCAGAGCTGTTTAAGTAGCAATCTTAATATAGGCGTGGCTTTCAATTAAACATGCTTATTAGACTCTTTAGAGCAATCAGAGGGCCAAAAGTAATGTATTTAATAACCATATAGAACGTGGTCCGCATATTGTAAAATACAGTGCATTGTAGTCCAAAATAAATAAGTAGCAGCGCACCAGAATAAAATTAAAATTCAATAATAAATAACAATCCTAATGGGTTCATATTAGTACACCAGGATAGTCATATTATCTATTTAGTCTGTGGTCATATTGGCTATTTAGCCTGAGGTCATATTAGCTATTCAGCCTGTGATTTAATCGATTTTCCTAGGTATGGGATGCAAATTAAATCTGGACATAACTAATACCTCATAATGGATATATCTTCCATTAATAACTGTAGCGGAACATATGTTTTTCGGGAAAAAGGGGAAGGGAGGGGGAGAGAAGTGGATCTAGACTATCTAAAGACTGTCTATGCATGCACTACGAAAATAATTAAATAAACTATAATTTGGGAGATCAAAATGAGCAGTAACGGCATCTATAACCTACCCAAAAGTTTATTTTGACACTGTAAGCAATCTAAATTGTACACCATTCACATAATGCCCCCCTTACTAAGTAAGTGGGGAACACTAATATGACAAATTCCATAAGATGTTTCCCCATTACATATGTAGAAAAATGGTCCGTCTCCCATATGAGAAGCAGTGTGGCTGGCTAGCAACCGTAACTGTATCCTAACCATATCCAAACGTGCATGTCAGACTTGGTTTTGTCTGTGTCCCCGGAGGGGGCGCTAGTGGGTCAGTGGAGGTAGGAGGGAGAAAGTGAGGAGGCTGGATTAAGTTTCTGCGCATGGGCGCAATGATGTTTATTAAACACAAAGTTCACACAAGGCAGCAGAAATAAACAATAAGGAATGCAATGTCAATGGTACAGCGTGGAAGCTGAAAGTCTATGGCAACAGAGATATGACAATGGATGAATGATAACTGATGAATGACAACTGATGAATGATAACTTGATAGATGATAATCTGGTATGGGAACCAGAGCAGTTTAAAACATGGAGCCAGCAGAGATGGTAACATACAGCAAACCTGGTAGCAGAGGCAGGAGACTGGCAACGTTCACAGTGCAGGTGATGAGGCACAAGCAGCAAGCAAGCTGCATCACAGGTGAGGAGATGGAATGCACCTGGAGCGAGTCTCTACTGCTAGGCTGAAGCACACTGGGTTGGTGATTAGTGTGAAGCCTGTAAACAGAAGCAGGTGTTGCTGAGGCTTGTAGTTCCACGGAGCTGTAGGAGGATAACCAGGAGCACAAAGTCACAGGTAGGTAACCAGGAACACGGAGGTGTAGGTAGGTAACCAGGAACACGGAGGAACAGGAACCAGATCCAGACACATAGGTCGCAGGAGTGACACAAAGTTCAGGATAACCACAGGCTCACCCTGCAGCTCCTGATATACCCCCTGGTGTGCAGACATTGGTTGGGGTGGGAAAAGGAGGTGCGGCCAAGCACCGGATTGGCCGCCATACTCTGACCGATGGAGACTGTCATGGCGGCGCCCATGTCGCGGCCCGGCGGGAACGCGGCGTGCTCACACACCCGCTGTCACAGGAGCGTTCCTAGGTCCAGGATGACGTCTGGCGGCAGAGGTGCGGATGACAGCAGAACGTAGGAACCCCGGACGGAGTCCGCACCGACGGACAGATGTCACTGTGGTGAGTCGATTCCTGACAGCACCCCCTCCTTTATGGGTGGGCACTGAACACCCACGTGGCTTGGAAGGATGAGTGCTGTGGAAGACACGGACCAACCTTGGAGCATGGACATCTGACGAATTCACCCAACTTCTCTCCTCCGGACCATAACCGGACCAGTCGATAAGATATTGTAGACGACCGTACCGGCAACGGGAATCCAGAATCTTCTCTATCTCGAACTCCACGCCCCGCTGAGTTCGAACTTTGGGGCCGACTGGAGGAGCTCTTTGGAAGCGATTCAGGACTAATGGTCTGAGGAGAGAGACATGAAAGGCATTAGGTATTCGTAGAGAAGGTGGTAACTTAAGCTTGTAGGCCACAGGACTGATGACTCTGTCAATAGAAAAGGGACCGATGAAACGTGGTGCGAATTTCATCGACGGGACTCTAAGACGGAGGTTCCGCGTAGAAAGCCAAACCTTGTCACCAGGTTTCAGGCTAGGAACTGCACGTCTTTTGCGGTCAGCAAAGAATTTATACCGGCTGGAGGCCTTTTTGAGGGAAGCATGAATCTTCCTCCAGGTTGAAGAAAACTGACTCAGGACAGCAGTGGCAGCAGGAACATCAATGTGAGGGAGTTCTTGGAAATCTGGAACACGAGGATGTTGTCCATATACAGCAAAGAACGGAGTTGTCTCAGTAGCGGTGTGGTAGCGGAAGTTGTGGGCAAATTCGGCCCACGGGAGCAGATCCAACCAGTCATCTTGAGAAGATGAAACATAAAGTCTTAAAAAGTTTTCCAATTCCTGGTTTACCCTCTCTGTCTGCCCATTCGTCTGAGGGTGGTAAGCTGACGAGAACTTCAGTTTAACTTGCATGGCAGAACAGAGGGCTCTCCAAAACCTCGCTACAAACTGAACACCTCGGTCGGATATTATTTCCGAGGGTAGTCCATGTAGACGGAAAATCTCCCGTAGGAAGATTTGGGTGAGTTTTGGGGCAGAAGGGAGACCCTGGAGAGGAACGAAATGGGCCATTTTGGTAAATCTATCCACCACAACCCAGATGGTATTATATCCTTGAGAAGGGGGCAGGTCGGAGATAAAATCCATGGACAGATGTGACCAGGGGCGACTGGGAACAGATAATGGTTGTAACTGACCTGCTGGAGACTGACGAGAAGTCTTGTGCTGCGCACACTTAGGACAGGATGCCACGAAATCTTTGATGTCAGCTTTCATCTTTGGCCACCAGTACGTCTCAGAGAGGAACTTGAAGGTTTTCAGGATACCAGGATGTCCAGTGAACTTGGACTGATGAGCCCAAGACAACAACTTGGGACGGAGTTCTGGGGAAACAAAAGTCTTACCAGGAGGAGGAGCAGGAGAAACTTGAGATGCGGCAAATACCACTGGACTCAGGATGGAATGCGGAACTGAGTCAGACGTTTCCTCTTCGGACTCCATAGATCGGGATAAGGCGTCAGCTTTAATATTCTGAAAACCTGGGCGGAAATGAAGCTTAAAGTTAAAACGAGAGAAAAACATAGCCCACCGGGACTGGCGAGGATTAAGGCACTGGGCTGCCTTTAAATAAAGCAGATTCTTATGATCCGTATAGATGTTGAACGGATATTTGGCCCCTTCCAGGAGATACCTCCATTCCTCAAGGGCCAGCTTGATCGCTAGTAGTTCTTGATCTCCAATGGAATAGTTAGCTTCTGCAGAGAGGAATTTACGAGAATAGAATCCACAAGGGTGAATCTTCCCATCAGTTCCCTTCTGGGAGAGAACAGCTCCAACTCCTACCGTAGAGGCATCCACCTCCAACTCGAACGGCTTGTTTACATCTGGATGAGACAGAACTGGAGCAGACATAAAGGCCAGCTTGATCTTTTGGAATGCCGCTAAAGCTTCTTCTGACCAGTTGGAATGATCTGCCCCTTTCCGAGTTAAGTTGGTAATAGGAGCGATGAGAGTTGAGAATCCTCGGATAAACTTCCTATAGTAATTGGCGAATCCCAGGAATCGCTGAATAGACTTGAGAGAATTTGGAATGGACCAATTGGCAATGGCTTCCAACTTTGTCGGGTCCATCTGTAGATCCGATCCGGAAATTATATACCCCAGGAAGGGTATAGAGGAAACTTCAAAGGTGCACTTGGACAGATTACCGTAGAGCCGGTTCTCACGAAGACGTCGGAGGACTTCACGGACTTGTAGACGATGAGAGGAGAGGTCTTGGGAGAAGATGAGGATATCATCCAGATAAACCACAAGATACTTGTACAGAACGTCACGGAAGATTTCGTTCACAAACGGCTGGAACACTGCTGGGGCATTACTTAACCCGAATGGCATTACCAGGTACTCGTAATGACCATCTCGAGTGTTAAAAGCTGTCTTCCATTCGTCACCACTCCGGATTCTGATGAGGTTGTAGGCACCGCGGAGATCTAACTTAGTGAAGATGCGGGCTCCCTTAACTCTGTCAAACAATTCGGTGATGAGTGGTAATGGATAGCTATTTTTGATGGTAATGTCATTGAGACCCCGGTAGTCGATGCATGGACGTAATCCTCCATCCTTTTTCTTAACAAAGAAGAAGCCCGCACCAGCGGGTGAAGATGAGGGACGGATAAATCCTTTCTGTAAGTTCTCCCTGATGTAGTTGCTCATTGCTTCAGTTTCAGGAACGGACAACGGATAGGTACGCCCCCTAGGTGGTTTCTTGCCGGGAATGAGGTCAATGGGGCAATCCCACTCTCTATGGGGCGGCAGAACGTCAGCGGCTTTTTCACTGAAGACGTCAGAGAAATCTTGGTAAGCCGCAGGAAGACTTGACTGGGTTTTAACTTCAGTAGACTTGATAGGACAAACTTGGGCTAAACAGGCCTGGCGGCAATGTGAACCCCAGGAAGTAAGTTGTAAAGTAGACCAATCAATCTGTGGATTATGTAGTTGGAGCCAGGGCATACCCAAAACGACCTCTTGGGTTGCCTGAGGAATAACTAAGAACTTTATTAATTCTGAGTGCAGGAACCCAACTCCCAGAACTACTGGTACAGTTTGGTGAGAGATATTCCCCTTGGAGATTCGGCTACCATCTACAGCGGTAATGTATACTGGGTATGAGAGTTCACAGACAGGCAAACAAAACTTATCTACCGCAGCTTGAGTGATGAAGTTTCCTGCGGCTCCACAGTCCACTAACGCAGATGCAGATTGAAGACCAACCGAAGTTTCTAAAGTCACGGGAAGGATAAGATCTTGATTTGAAGGAGCTTGTCTAGAAGATCCCAACTTGACTCCTCCTTAACAAGTCAGGATCTGGCGTTTCCCGAACGCACTGTACAAGAATTAATCTGGTGACCTGCAGCCGCACAATAAAGACACAGTCTCTCACGAAGTCTTCTTGACCGCTCCTCAGGAGTTAGGCGGGACCTATTTATTTGCATAGGTTCATCAGAAGGTGGAGGCTGAAATTGTACAGAAGGTACCATTCTTGACCTGCGCGGCTCACTACGAGCACGTTCACTGTTGCGTTCGCGAATGCGAGAGTCCAACTTGATGCACAGGGAAATTAAATCAGACAATTGCTCAGGGAGATCGCGGGTTGCCAGTTCATCCTTGATCCGATCTGAAAGACCATGCCAGAAGGCTGCTACCAGGGCTTGATTGTTCCACTGAATCTCTGCGGCTAACGTCTGGAACTGAATGACATACTGTCCCATACTACGGGTACCTTGACGAAGTTGAATAAGATCTGCAGAGGCTGACGTTGCACGACCCGGCTCGTCAAAGATTCGTTTGAAGGTTGACACGAATTCAGCGTAGTTGTTCATCAGAGGATCAGCACGTTCCCACAGAGGAGACACCCAACTCAAGGCAGAACCAGAGAGCAGTGAGATGATGTAGGCAACCTTGGATCTTGGCGTGGGGAAATTGTGTGATAATTATTCGAACTGGATTTCACATTGGTTAAGAAACCCGCGACATAACTTTGAGCTGCCATCATACTTGCTAGGCACGGGCAGGTGCAAGCGTGACACTGGAGCTGATGCAGCCGGCATAGAAGAACTCACAACACTTGCAGGCGCTGGAGTAACTGGAACTGAAGTAGCAGGTACACTAGGCAGGGTTTGCTGTAGTGTATCAATCCGGGAGGACATCCCTTGCAGGAACTGAAACATCTGCTGCTGCACAGCCTCTTGTCCATCCAAGCGGGAGACCAGATTTTGTAAGGCCTCTGACCCCACACTCCGACCACCGTCCGAGTCCATCGATCCTGAACTTACTGTCAGACTTGGTTTTGTCTGTGTCCCCGGAGGGGGCGCTAGTGGGTCAGTGGAGGTAGGAGGGAGAAAGTGAGGAGGCTGGATTAAGTTTCTGCGCATGGGCGCAATGATGTTTATTAAACACAAAGTTCACAAAAGGCAGCAGAAATAAACAATAAGGAATGCAATGTCAATGGTACAGCGTGGAAGCTGAAAGTCTATGGCAACAGAGATATGACAATGGATAAATGATAACTGATGAATGACAACTTGATAGATGATAATCTGGTATGGGAACCAGAGCAGTTTAAAACATGGAGCCAGCAGAGATGGTAACATACAGCAAACCTGGTAGCAGAGGCAGGAGACTGGCAACGTTCACAGTGCAGGTGATGAGGCACAAGCAGCATCACAGGTGAGGAGATGGAATGCACCTGGAGCGAGTCTCTACTGCTAGGCTGAAGCACACTGGGTTGGTGATTAGTGTGAAGCCTGTAAACAGAAGCAGGTGTTGCTGAGGCTTGTAGTTCCATGGAGCTGTAGGAGGATAACCAGGAGCACAAAGTCACAGGTAGGTAACCAGGAACACGGAGGTGTAGGTAGGTAACCAGGAACACGGAGGAACAGGAACCAGATCCAGACACATAGGTCGCAGGAGTGACACAAAGTTCAGGATAACCACAGGCTCACCCTGCAGCTCCTGATATACCCCCTGGTGTGCAGACATTGGTTGGAGTGGGAAAAGGAGGTGCGGCCAAGCACCGGATTGGCCGCCGTACTCTGACCGATGGAGACTGTCATGGGGCGCCCATGCCGCGGCCCGGCGGGAACGCAGCGTGCTCACACACCCGCTGTCACAGGAGCGTTCCTAGGCCCAGGATGACGTCTGGCGGCAGAGGTGCGGATGACAGCAGAACGTAGGAACCCCGGACGGAGTCCGCACCGACGGACAGATGTCACTGTGGTGAGTCGATTCCTGACAGTGCATATACAGTACCCATGTCGGATAATTTTCCTACGAGGAGTGATATAGCTGGCTAGTGACCAGATCAAAATGAGCAGTAACGGCATCTATAACCTGCCCAAAAGTTTATTTTGACACTGTAAGCAATCTAAATTGTACACCATTCACATATTTCCCCCCTTGCTAAGTAAGTGGGGGACACTAATATGACAGATTCCATAAGTTCCATGTGCTTCCCCATTACATATGCAAATTTTTTTTTGTTCCGTCTCCCATATGAGAAGCAGTGTGGCTGGCTAGTAACCGTAACTGTATCCTAACCATATCCAAACGTGCATATATAGTACCCATGTCAGATAATTTTCCTACGAGGAGTGATATAGCTGGCTAGTGACCATAGCCATATTCTAACCATGTCCAATAGCGCATCTAGAGCACCCATAACTGTTTTATATGTCAGATGATTATTATGCTGAATTCTTATATACCGTCACTAGTATATTAGAATCAGTTAGAACCTGAACAGAGAATATACCCCGATCTGTTAGTATCAATTAAATGTCTAGCGGAAAGCCAAAACGCTCCCTTAGCAGACATGTCAAAAAAATTATATTGGTGAATGACCAGGACCATCATTCTTCCCATATATAGCTGATATATCAGCTCCACTAGTGTAGATTTATCGGAGCAGCAAGTATTGGGACAACCTGCCTGCCTCAGAAAGATTAGTGTCGGCAGGTAGGATATAGAGAGGGTAACAGATACTCCTGAGGTCCCCAATGTTTACCTGTGATTGGAAATAAAAGACTTGGTGACAGATGCTCCGACATTTCCTAGAGGGTTCCGGTGGTTAAAGGCAATAGACTGCAGTCCTAAATAAGCATCAGCCTATGAGTGCCAATGAATATCACCATTGATGGGTGAATGTCACGTTTCTTATTCTAATTCCGGGCTTTTTATCCCTTACACTAGTTCAGGTATTATAATATATAGAGTACAGGCCTCTATATGAGTACAATAGAGGGAACACGGTAAAATTATCTTTTTGTCTTTTTTTATGGTGTAATGTAGTATGTGAGTCTGTATATTTCAATCGTTAGCATATACAGATACACGTGTCAGGGCATTTGGGTTAATTAAAATGGATTTGTTTTCTGCCAGGGCTAATGAACGCACCAAATTTCAACCGTTAATGATAAAGGAAGTTCTATAGGCCAAAGCAGACAGAGGAATAAACAGACAAACACGAAGGGTATTGCTGGTGTCTACATATGATAACACAGATCTCTAAAATAGACCCAAAGGGGTCATAGTGACACATAGGGGACAGAGAGAGTAGGCCTATTGAGATGTAATATTATAAAGAAGTTTTACTGAAATGATGTCATACATTTCAATCCTACGCATAGGAGATATGTACAGAAGTACTAATTAATGTGAGGGATATGTATTTTGCAAGGGTTATCAGAGATATAGTATTCCAATGGCTGACACTATAAGGGTGTATCATGTTGGCAAAAATACACTATAGTTGATACTCTCATTAAGGCCACCCGGGGCCATCGTATTCAACTTAAAGATCCATTCACTTTCCAGTTTTTGTAGTTCTCTTTCTGAATCGCCACCTCTGATGCCCATTCTTAGTTTATCCAGGCAGAAGAATTTAAGTTCACAGGGAGATTTGGAGTGCTGATAGTAGAAATGTCTGGCAACCGATGTTATTTGTCTAAATCTTGCCAAGTCTGATTCTACATTTCTAATATTGCCCATGTGTTCCATGATCCTCACCTTAACCATCCTTGTGGTCATACCCACATATAGCATCTTACAGGGACATTGGATGCAATAAATGACATTTGATGACTGGCAGTTTGTAATTCCTTTATCTCTACGTTATTGCCATACCTGTCTTTAATCATGGGATTGGTGTCCACATGGTCACACACCTTACAATTCCTGCAGGGATAAGTTCCCTTCATTGTAGATCTCCGCCTAGGCATTCGACAGAAGTGACTTTTTACTAGTTTGTCCCTGAGATTGGGTGATCTCTTCCAACTCATTGATACAGAAGAGTCAAGATTGGAGGAAAGGTCTGGATCATTAAGGAGTATTGGCCAGTGTTTGTTTATAACGTTCTTAATCTCCCGCCACTCTTGGCAGAAGCTACCAACAAATCTGGGTTTAGATTTTTCACCCTCCTTAAGTTTTTTTACTCTCCTGTTTTCTTGAAAGATTAAGGCTTGCCTATCTGTGTGGAGAAGCGCCCTGCTTGCTTTCTTAATGCAGCGCATACTATATCCCCTTTCCCTTAGCCTGGCAGTCAGTTCTTTGCTCTGGATTTTGTAAGTTTCATCCTCTGTACAGTTTCTCCTAAGTCTAAGGAATTCTCCTCTTGGTATGTTTGTATAGTGGCTGGGAAGTGAGAACTTGTATTGAGAAGCAGACTGTTGCTGGCTGTCTTTTTCCTAAATAGCTTCGTTGCCAACATGTCATTGTCATCTCTATAGATTCCTGTTCACTAAATCAAAGGAGAGTGCACTAGCCGAGTGAGCAATTGCCGCTAATCGGGTATATGTTTTCGATATGAGATCCAATTAATTATTTGGAGAGATCTCTTGGAGTCTTTAACTACCCGATTTAATTATTTAAACCTTATTTTCACTTTTGTTCTACAAATATTTATTGTTTCGGTAGAAGTGTGGCAATGTTCCAAAGAAATTTTCACTAGAAACCTTATATGTATATTATAGTGAACTTTAGCCACATATACACTATATGTATTTATATACAGTGAATTTTTGAATCACTGTAGGTCAACACAGTGGCGTCACGCGGGGGGTGCGGCCCGCTCCCGGGTGTCACCCGCCGAGGGGTGACACCAAAATGCCGGCTCCTGCAGAGTGACAGAAGCCGAGTGCTGCACTGATATATTATGTGCAGCACTCGGCTCCTGTCACTGTGTAGGAGGCAGCACTGCAGGGACAGCACCTCCCGGGAGTGAGCCCTCACCTCCCACACCCCCCAGTGAAAAAAAAAACGGGTGTCGGGACGCGAAGCCCCGCCCCTTCGCAAAGCCTCGCCCCTTTGTGTGCCTGCAATAATAAAAAACGGGTTCCGCCCGCGAAGCCCCGCCCCTCTGTTTAAGCCACGCCCATTCCAGTGAAGCTCCGCCCCTTTTATACTCGTTGCCGCACCGGGTGTCACAGAGGTGAGTGACGGCTCTGGGTCAACATTGACCGATCTGTGTTGTTTATGTCTTTTTTTGACCACATTATTTTAATATTTCCAATAAATGTTAAGTTTTAATTCCTTAATTATTACAAATTTGACTAACAATAATAAAAGAGTGCGCCACAAAGTAAGCCTTCTTTGGCGGATGACCGTCTTATGGTCATTCTCCTCTCTCCTCCCTTTTAAATGTCATTTACTGTCAAGCTTCAAATTATGTTTTTTAATTTACCTACAATGAAAAATACCAAGACCCCACAAAGTACACACTTAATATAACACTACGATGTTTATAACAGGTTTTCTCTTACATCCTAGAGGATACTGGGGATCCAATTAGCACCATGGGGTATAGATGGGTCCACTAGGAGCCATGGGCACTTTAAGAATTTGATAGTGTGGGCTGGCTCCTCCCGCTATGCCCCTCCTACCACACTCTGTTTAGAAAATGTGCCTGGAGTAGCTGGTCACGCTTATGGAAGCTCCTGCAGAGTTTTCTGCATTTATTTTTCTGTTTGTTTTTTTCAGGCAGGACTGGATGGCACCAGCCTGCCTGCTTTGTGGGACTTACGTGGGGGAAGGGCCCAACCTCTCGAAGGTTTAATGGTCCCGTTCCCCGCTGACTAGCTCCTGAGGGAACTATTTGCAAGCCACACCACGGCGAGCGTACATTCCCGCAGCATGCCGACCCCCTAACAGAGCCAGAAGAGTGGTGAGTACTAAGCCGGCGTCCCGGTTAGCTCGCCGGCCATTATGGGGGTATGAGGGTACGGAAGCGCACGGCTTCTAACCAGGGCGGACTGCGTCTCCAAACTCTGTACACAGTGCAGACACACAGCTTCTGAGGGGGTGAACTGAGTCTCAGTACATTGTACACAGTACCCAAACTGGCAAACACAGACTTAAAATGGCCAGGACTCCATTTTAAGCACTAAATTATCTTAACCATTATAAAAAAAGCGGGAAGACTGCGAGCCTTTGAGCACAGACGCTGACTAACAGTGATGCGCAGCTCCCCCGGAGTGACTCCAGATTACCTCAGCATACCAGGGGGTCATAGCAGGGGGGGGAAACGATTATTAGTGTACTAAGTTCCCAATCTGGGCATTAGCGATAAGGGCGCGATGTGCTGGCTTCATAATATCTCTGTGTCTCCCTGGAAGGGCTCTTTGTGGGTTAATTGTGCTCTTAACCTTTTCCTGTGTGTGTGTGTGTGCTGTCACATTTACAATATGTCAGGCAAAGAGTGTGTTTCATGTACAGCAGAGTGTTCATCTTCCCCAGGGGGCTCACTACTGATTACTCAGTGTAGTGCACCTTCCCAGGCTAGCAGGGCTGAACCAGCATGGCTGGATTCTATTAAAGGAATGATCTCCCATATTTCTACTAAATTGTCCCGCAATGAGAACGAGACACAATATTTAAGACAGTCTGTGGATGAGTTTATGGACAGAGACTAGACTCGGTCCCCAAACCAGCGTCTCAGACCCCTACCATTTGTCCGCAAAAACATACTCTGTCCCAAATCCTGCAGTCTGACTTGGATGATCAGACATGGAGAAGGGGGAGGGGGAAAGGGGGGGATGCTGCTCTGTCACGGTGAATAGAGGCTCTTATAGAAGCTATCAGAGACGTTCTGCAGATTCCTGATAAGGTGACAGAGGAGTGTGAGGAATCTTAATGTAAAGAAGTTTCCTGTATCAAAGGAACTGAATACCCTGTTTGAAGAACCGTGGGTTAATCCTGATAAGAAATTTCAGATCCCTAAATGGTTACTCTCTTCCTTTCCTTTTCCTCCTGAGGATAGAAAAAAATTGGAAAATGCACCGATAGTGGATGCATCAGTATCCAGGTTGTCACGGATAATCGTGTTTCTGATCACTGGTGCAGCCTCCCTGAAAGACATGGCTGATCGTAAAATTGAGACCACACTCAAATCCTTGTGCGTGGATTACTAAAGCCATTGCTAAATGGTCGGGTAACCTAATTCAGTGGTTGGACTCCTTATCTAGGGGGGAGATTGTTTTACTCCTGCAACATATACAGGACTCTGCAAACTTTATGGTGGAAGCCATAAAAGAAGTAGGTTTGCTTATTGCACGCACCACTGCTATTGCAGTGTCATCATGCAGGGGCTTATGGCTATGCCAGTGGACTGCGGAGGCGGACTTCAGGAAAGGCGTGGAAGGCCTACCCTTCACAGGAGAGGCCTAATTTGGAGATGAATTAGACAAATGGATCTCCAAAGCTACTGTCCACGTATCTTCCTTCTGCAGCTCCCCCAGCCAGGAAGGCCTACTCAGGACCTAATCTACAGTCCTTTTGGACTCCCAAGTTTAAGGGCAAAACCCAAGGTTCTTCTACAGCCAGCAGAGGCGCTAGAGGTAAACCACGCAAACCAGCAGCTGACGGTTCTCAGGAACAAAGCTCTAGTTCTGCTTCCTCAAAGCCTTCAGCATGACCGTGAACCACGATGCCTGGAAGACTGGTAGGTCGGAGGCCGACTACAGTTTTTCAGTCACATCTGGATAACATCATGCCAGGATCCCTAGGTCATAGATCTTATTTCCCATGGCTACAGACTAGAGTTTCTGGAGCTCCCACCTCACAGATTTTTCAAATCAGGCTTACCAGTTTCACAAGAGGCAAGTATAACCTTACAGGATGCCATTCAAAAACTGGTACAGACTTGGCTCATTGTTCCAGTTCCACCTCATCTCCAAAACAAGGGATATTATTCCAACTTGTTTGTAGAACCGAAACCGGACGGTTCAGTAAGGCTGATTTTAAATCTAAGATCGATGAACCCATACTTACGAGTATTTAAATTCAAGATGGAGTCTCTGAGAGCGGTGATATCAGGTCTGGAGGAGGGGGAATTCCTAGTGTCTCTGGATATCAAGGATGCATACCTTCACATCCCAATCTGGCCGTCTCACCAGGCTTATCTACGCTTTGAAACAATAGAAAGGAAAGGATTGTCTATTTGTTGGCGCACTTTAGAAAGAAAGGTAAGTATAATTAAAATGTAACTTTTATTAGCATACAGTTAAAATCGCCCAATGGTGTGAAAAATTATAAGACAAACACTTACAGACCATATGAATAAAAATTTTTAATTAAGTACTCTTGTGTGTCTTTATTTATAAAGTTGTTATGTGTGTGTGATCATTTCCTTAATGTATTTAATTGAATTAAGTCCCTATTTAGGGTTAACTAATCATATAGGGTGTGTTAAGATACAATAGATCTGTCACTAATCCCATAAATGATACAGTGTAATTGTATTGTTAAACCCTCATATAGTTAAAAATGGGGTTGGCTGATAATTCTTATAGTATAGTTTTTAAACCACTATTCTGTTGCCAATACCAGGATTGCAACTATAGTTGCTTCTTATCATTAGACAGAGATAAGTTGTACACTGTATCTATTTATTATGTGGATTGTTAGAAAGGAATTTGAATTGGAACTATCTATTGTACCAATATAGTACTTCGGGATATAAGCATATCAATAATCTCAATTCTGGTTTGTGCTTCCCCTATGCACTACACAGGATAAGGCTGTATGAAATATTAGTTTTATTCAGCAAAACACACTTAAATGAATATGCCTGAAATACGGCTCTCTCTCTTAGATTTAACATGAGGATCTCACTAAAAAGCAATGTCTATTGTACATTATAGCAGCAAACACTTGTCACATCTATATCCCTATTCCTTAATTGTGCCTTATGTAATGCTCATCAGGAATAGCTTGATCAATAATGCATGACATGCACATGTACTGATGTGTCACGTTATTATTGCATCAGCGTTGGCACTTAATAAGTGAAACAATTTTCTAGTGAAACTTCCAGCCGTTATATGGAAAATATATATTTTTTATAAACTAGCGTATTGCTCCAGAATGAGCTTATATTATTTAAAGGAGCAATTCTGGCGTTTGCATTATCATATTAGACTGACATGTTACTGCGGGATGCACTCATATTTCACATATCAACGGTGCAGTTCTGGCGTTTATATAGTTTTATAGGGGTACAATTCTGACTGATATGAGTGGTTCACTATATCAATTTAGGGTCATACAGTCTCTTTGACCCAGCTAGGAGATACGGTATCATTAATGAATTATGAACTGTGTCAATCCCGTTTTGCACCCTCTTCATGGGCTGACATACTCACGCAGCTCCTAAATCGCCTAATCCCGTTTTAATATCTTAATGCTCAGTCCTTTCATATGATATAATAATTTAGATCAGCAAAATACACTTGGATTAATAATCCTAAAAAGCAGCTCTCTCTCATGGATTTAATTTGGGAGTCTCACAAAGGAACAATGTTTCATGAACATTGTGACAGCGAACACTCGTCACATCTGTATTTCTATTCCTTAATTATACTTTATATATTGCTTCTTCAGAAATAGCTTGTTCAGTAGTGCATGTCATACATTTATTTCTTATCAGCATTAGCACATAATGAGTGAGACAGTTGGCTGGTAATACTTCAAGCCGTCATAAAGAGAATATGTGTTTTGAACTGACATTGTTACTGCGGGATGCACATTTGTTTTATATATCAAAGGTGCGGTTCTGGCGTTTATATTATCATCTGGGTATTACAGGGGTACGCTTCTGATAGATATAAATAGTTCACTATATCACATTACAATATGCGGGCTCTCCCCATTGCATTCAATTAAGTCATACAGTCTCGACCAAGCTGGAGGATACCGCTATTCATTTGTGAATTGTAATAAACTATATCAATCCTGTTTTACACCCTCTCCACGAGCTGGCGTGCTCACGCCGCTCCTAGGTTGCCTAAACCCGCTTTGCAGCCTTAATTCTCAGTCCCTTCTGTGTAGTGCATTCTATATCTTAGTACTCTTAAATTACATTGATTCTCCCACACACATGCATGTTTGCGGATCGTTTTAACTTATTAAACTTTGACACATAGTAAACGAGCTGGCGTGCTACCGCCGCTCCGAAACGCCCACGTGCACGTTTCACACTCGCTTCCTCAGGGCAAACCCGATTGCCCCGTTCAGAGAGAATATAACGGCTGTGAGAACCTGTCAATTGTTTGAATGAGCCAATCACAGATTGGTTTTGTGGTCATGGGATCTGACGGTCTCTTTCTCTGTAAAAATTCAGTTAAATCCCTAATTGTCCCGTCATTAATCACGTGATCTTCACTCCTTCACGTAATCGTCTCTCCTCCTTTTGTGATTTATACAGTATTCAAAATAAATGCTGATTCTGCCCTAAGTCCTGAATATTATACATATTTGTTTTAGAAAGATGCTGATTAACAGGGAAAGCGGAACAGTAAAGCACGTTTTGATATTAGTTTTAAACCTACATAACTTTGCCTGATCTGGATATTATAAAATAATATATGGAGATTGAAAAAATGTCCTTAATATTAATAATAATAAAAGAGGTTTATTAATCATGGACTAATACATGATTATAAGGAAAATAATAAGTAATCCTGTCCTTATATAAAATTCCTGGGAGGAAATCTTTAATGACACTCTTTCCAATATGTTAAGTAAAATTAATTGTATGATCATGATGTGAATGTGATGAATGTTGCTTAATCATGTGAAACTACATTGCTGTGTGTATGTATCCTAACAATACCTTTAACGATGAATCAAGTGAAAAAAAGCCTAAGAATGTGACGTGACTGTGTCAAATATGAGAATCCATTGGTACCATACCATGATTCAAAGTGAACTGAACAGTGTTGGAACTAGTCACATAAATCCTTGTGACGTTACCATCCTTAAAATATTAACTTGTGCTGGTGTGCCAATCCTACATGCATGTAGGATTGCATAGTGATGTGATATGCGGTCAAAACAGTACCAGGTAAGTGAAGAAAGAAAACAAAACAAAGTTGCAAAGTGACAGTGAAAAAACTATGTTTAAAATATGTGAAAAAAACTAAAACTGATCTGATCTTGTCGCAAATAAAATTAAGATGTGTTGGGATAATGACCCCAGGAATGGATCATATAAATCTCTCATTGCAACCAATACTGTATGATGCTATAATATATATCGCTCTCCCCATATTCATATAGTCAGGTCTCTTATCATCCTAAATTATTACAGGATTAATTAGGATTTCAGGTTCTCTTTGGAATCTTATAATATATTGGACCAAGAGTTTCTTCCCTCGAATATTCCCATAGGAAAGGGATGCTGTCCTTTCCTAACTTTACACTCTGATAGGGAAATATATGAAAATAGGCTTGAGGTTATTGTATTATATGATTATCGATGTCTATCATCCACATACTTTCTGACCTGTTGTTCCATATTAGTCAAAAAGGGCTGTGACTATTATTATAGAATTATTGTTGTCCATTATAAGTTCTAATTAAAAGTAAGGAGAGTCATATAAACATCACTTAATATCCCTCTATGATCCCTTCCATCAAAACCTGATTGATGTTATCAGGTCAGCATTCGTACACTAGGAGTGATCCACAATGATCAAATATACTGGAATGGCATTTACCAATGGACTTCTCTATATCAAAGAAAAGGTAGGTAACTGTTGTTCTCATTTAGGCCCTTAGGATGTTGACTTTTCATCAAGAAGATCATCTTGCTCTCAAATCTAAGGAGGTCTCCGTCAATGTCTCCCCCTCGGATACCGGTTCCAAAGTGTTTTAAACCGAAGGCCTGGAGACCCTTGGGGATCCCATTATGTTGATACAGAAAGTGATTGGCTACTGGGGTCAGAGATTTAAATTTCTCCTTGTCCTGTCTGGCATTTCTAATATTGCCAATGTGTTCAAGGAGTCTGACTTTTAGTGGTCTAGTCGTCTTGCCTATGTATATTAAATTACAGGGGCAAGTGAGTTGGTATACCACTCCAGATGTTGTGCAATCGATGTAACTATCGATATTCCATTTCCTGCCATAGCCATCTTGATAATCGGTTTTAGGGATCATGTACTGGCAAGCTTTGCATTGCCTGCAACAGTAGGAGCCTTTCTTATTGTGTACTGTTTTTTTTTGGGATGACAAATGGCTCTGGACCAATATATCCCTCAAATTGCGGGACCTCCTCCAGCTAGTTTGTACTCTCGCTGGTAAGATCTCCTTGAGGTCATTATCCGTGCTTAAGACTGACCAATGTCTCTGTAAAATGGAGTTGATTTCCCTCCATTTGTTATTAAAGGTGCCGACAAATCTCACTGGCTCTTCCTTGGGAATTTTAACTTTAGGGACAAGTAAGGATTCTCTAGGATAGGTTTTGATATCTCGTTTCGCTGTAACCCCTCTGTTTCAGCCTGTCTACCAGTTGTTGTTCTCGCACAGAGAAATTGATTGGATCTGAACAGTTTTTCTTTGTGCGCAGCTACTCGCCTTTGGGTATACCCTTGATGGTTGCTGGTAAGTGTGAACTAGTTGAATGCAAAATATTATTGGTGGCAGTTTTCTTTCTGAATATATCCATTGAGATTGACCCGTCTTCTTCAATACTTATGGTGAGATCTAGAAAGTTGATCGTCTTCTGACTCATTTCACCCGTAAGTTTCAAGTTCAAATCGTTCTTATTAAGAACATTTATGATTTCCTCCAAAAGATTTTGATCACCATCCCAAAGGATGAGGACGTCATCAATATACCTTAAATAAATTATAATGTGGTTGGTATATCTCTCATGACTTTCCTGAAAAGTTATCTCCCTCTCCCACCATCCCAGGTAGAGGCCAGCGTACGTGGGGGCACAAGCTGTCCCCATAGCTGTGCCTCTAACCTGGAGATAGTATCGCTCATTGCATGTAAAGTAATTTTTGGTGAGTATAAACTCCAAAAGAGAGAGGAGAAAGGTATTGAATTCATGCTGTAGGCTCATATCCAAAAAGAATTTGACTGCCTCTATACCCTTAGTGTGATCGATACTAGTGTATAGGCTCTCGACATCGTAAGATGCTAGCCACGTGCCAGGTGATACTGTGATGTTTTGCAATCTCGTCAAGACATCCATTGTGTCTCTGACATAGGAAGGTAATGATATTACGAAGTGTCGTAAATACTGATCAACGTATATACTCGCTTTTTCAGTAAGACTTCCCACGCCAGAGACTATCGGTCTCCCTGGAGGTATGGACTCATTCTTATGGACTTTTGGGAGTAAGTATAGTGTTGGTATCACGGGTTTGTCGTTCTTCAAAAAATCAAAATCCTTCTTGGAAATAGTGCCTTGAGCCAATGCTTGTGTAATGATATTGTGATATTGTGTTTGAAAACTTGAAGTTGGGTTGAAGATCAAAGGTTTATAACATGACCGGTCTCTCAATTGTTTGTTCAATTCTTTGATATACATGTTCCTCGGCCATAAAACCACATTTCCCCCTTTGTCTGAGGGCTTAATGATGGTATCTTGCCATTGGGAGATATCCTTGAGGGCAGATCTTTCCTCCTTAGACAAATTGTCATTGCACAATTGATGGAAATGGTGTTCATCAAAAAGAGTGTCCAGATCCATGGATACTAGATCCAGATAGACCTGAACAGGCGGACAGATCTTATAATCCGGATAGAAAGTGGATTTCTTTTTAATTTTGGATGCATCAAAAGGTTGTAGCATATGAGGGTCCCTTTCACTATCAGTGTCTAATTCCTCCAGCATTCTTATAATATCATGATCTTCTACAGTTAAAGAAATGTCGGCAGATGGGGGTTCATTTACCGGGGAGATAAGTTCTTGTGAGGATGCCTTATTTTTGAAGAACTTCTTTAAGAGAATTTTCCTTGTAAATAAATGGAGGTCCTTCTCACAGTCAAATCTATCAGGTTTGTTGGTAGGAGAGAAAGAGAGGCCTTTTGACAACAAGGAAATCTGATCTGGTGTGAGAACTCGTTCCGTCAGATTAATAATGCGTAAATTATCAGATGTTACTTCCGATATCTCCTCTGTTCTCTGGGTTCTTCTCTCCAGTCGCGCATATCGCGTTTTCTTCTTTCCCCCTTTCCCCCTCCTGATCTTATACTTTCTCTGCCTATATCTTCCCTGATTTCTTTCGGGGTTCTCTCTAAAAAAGGCTTCCTACTCCTTTCTCTATTAAACATGCTGGAAGTTCCTTCCCCTTCTGAGGAGTCAACATCTGATGTGGTATAATTGGACACATTGTGAGTAGGTTCCCTTACACTATAGGACTTCCATCTATATGCTTTGTTTTGCGCAAAATCCGTGATGTCTCTGTGTAGTTTCCTACGTTTCCTTTCGATGATAATTTTCTCGAAATCCTCAATCTCTTTTTTATACTTATTGTACATTGTTTGAAACTTGTATCTTATGCCAGAACAGACAAAGACTTTCACAGCGCTGTATTTTAAAATCAGTCTCAACAGGATACCAAAATTTCCAATTCAATATGCATTTTTATCCACAGTAACAGGACAATTATGTTCTGGTATATTTGAACAATGAATGATTTTCCAGTATATGCCGGGTTGTTCAAATATTGGTCTAATATGTGTCCACTCAAAAGTGAATAATTCTCCAAGATAATATCGGGAAAAGTTCAAAAGACACACTTTATTTTTAAAATCCACCATTAAAAATCAAATCGCACTTTCATTATCCAAAGCATGAATAACATATCTTCTTTATGCACAGCAGCAATCAGAAAACATGGGGTTTTGCAGTTAGGTTCTGGGATAGATGGATATACCCAGGTGGGAGCTCACCAGATCCGCTGGACGCCGATGTATATTGCGGGGGCTTTCTGTTCGGGAATTGCGTTACCCGTGAATCTCAAACGTTCCCTCCGCTGGCTGTCCTCCGGCTGTGAACCTCCCGGCGCTGCACGCGCCTTCAACCGCTCTGCTCTCCTCCCGTTACGGAATGCTCTCTGCTGTCTCCCGGATAGTGACCACGTCCGCCTGCTGCCGCCAACGCGTTTCTCCCCTTAATTGGGTCTTTCTCAAGGCACAGGTGGTCATGGTCTGGTCACTCGCTTTATACTACCTTTACAGTTTCTATTATACTGATTCCTGGGTATATCCATCCATCTAACAGGGTTCTCTTAAAGATATATTCACTGTTATGGTACATATTTCATAAAACAACACTATTGTCATAAAATAACATAAATCTTAATACGGGGTTATTTTTTTACATCAAGTAATCCATATGGAAACACATAAAAGTTGTTACGGACAGAAACACGTCTCTGCTTATTGGGCTTTAATTCAAAAACCACTTCAGCTCAAAGCTACCATTTAAACCTCTCGGCTGAAGTGTCTTGAGCTCATGTATCCACCACATTTCTTTTTTAGCTAATGCCGTAGCCACATCATTTCTTCTCCAATTGCCTTTTACTTGATCAATAACTTTAAAACTCTCAATACTGTCAGTAGAACAATTATGTGCTTCCTTACAGTGGGCAGAAAAACAATGATTCTCTACACCCTTTTTAATGTTTTTCAGGTGCTCGCCCATTCTAATTTTAAACGGGCGACTTGTTCTTCCCACATACTGTCGGTGACATTTGCATTGTAGTAGATAGATCACATTACTGCTCCCACATGTCAGAAAATGTGTGATCTTATATTCCTTCTTCGTGTTGTTTGACATAAAAGAAACTATTTTATTACCTTCTTTATTTTTAACCCCTCGGCACCCCACACATAAACCACATCGATAAAAGCCTTTCGATTTCACTCTAGTAATCATTGTAGGTTTGGGAGAAATAGCACTTTTTACTAAATGGTTTTTTAAATTGGGTGCCCGTTTATATATCACCTGCGGATTGTCAGGTAATATCTTATCTAGAATAGGGTCTGTCTTCAAGATACACCAATGTTTTTTTATTATGGTTTCAACTTGTTTATATTTACTATTAAATGTGGTTATAAAGGATATATTGGGCTTATTTTCTTTCCTTTGACTTGATTTATGGAGTAGACTTTCTCTATCCAATATCTCTACTTCATTTAAAACTTTCTCTAAATTCATTTGTTTATAACCTTTATTGAGAAATTGTTCTTTCATTGTGTGAACTTGTTCTTTATATATTTTATTATCTGTACAATTTCTCTTCAGGCGTCTAAATTGACTACCAGGGACAGCTTGTAACCAGGTGGGATGATGATTACTATCTCTTCCTATAAAGGAATTGCTATCTGTTGGTTTGGAGAAATTTTTTGTGCATATATTTAAATCTTTAATATATACAGTTAAGTCCAAATAATTCACCTGGGTCTCACTATTCACAAAAGTCAAACATATACCCACATTGTTTGCATTTAATCCTTCTTGAAATCTTTGTAGGGAATCTATACCTCCCCTCCACACAAAAATTATATCATCTATGTACCGATGGTATTGTACGAGACCCGCCCCCAGCTCGCTCCACACAAATTGTTCCTCCCACCAATTCATGAAGATATTAGCGAAGCTGGGCGCGAATCTCGTACCCATCGCGGTACCAAGGCGTTGTATGTAATGGGTATCTTTGAAAAAGAAATGGTTGTTTTTCAAAATAAAATCAATACTTTCCAGTATAAAATCTTTTAAACCCGGTTCCGTGTTTTCTTTTTCTAGTGCATTTTTGACTGCTTCCAAACCACAACTGTGTTCTATAATTGAATACAGAGATCCTACGTCTGCAGTCACCAAAATGTCACCTTGTTGCCAATTGATCTCCTTTAATTTATTTATAGTGTCAGTGGTATCTTTCAAATACGCCTTACTCTTACACGCTATAGGTTGTAAATATGAGTCGATTAATTGGGATAGATTTGCAGTAACAGATTCTACCCCTGCTACAATAGGGCGCAGGGGGGGATCTGTTGCGTTCTTATGGACTTTAGGTAGACCATACATCACTGGAAGGGTGGGGTCTTCTATTTTCAAAAATTCCCCTTCACTTTCCGTTATCACCCCCATGTCACTGTATTTTTCTACAAGTGTATATAATTCCCTTTTAATTCTATCCATGGGGCTTTTTTTTAAGGTGTTATATGTCAGGTTATCGGAGAGCATTAATTTCACTTTATTTTCATATATTTCTGTGTCTAAAATCACCACCCCACCACCCTTATCGGCCGGTTTTATAGTGATGGATGTATTTTCCTGTAAACTTCTTAACGCTTCCCTTTCTTTTCTAGTCATATTACCTTTCTTTCTCCTATATCTACCATTTTTTTTCCTCTTTTTTACATACTTCTTCTAGATCTTTTATAACCATTTTCCCAAAAGTCTCTACTGCTGGACCTCTACAGTGAACCGGATTGAAATTAGATTTCTTTTTAAATTTCTTTCCCTGTTCCATATTTTCTGTACTTTCTACACCTTCCTTGAAAAAGAATTTTTTTAAAGATACTTTTCTCAGAAATTTTTGTACATCAACAAATAGGTCAAATTCCTTCGGCCCATTTGTGGGTGCGAATTTTAACCCCTTCTTTAACACATTTTCCTCCATTTCTGACAATGTGTGGGAGCTTAAATTGTAAATCTTAGTGTCTCTCAAACATTCATTATCTTTTTTTGGTTCAGGGGGGTGATTATTACTGATTTTAGGACCTTTTAATTTCATTTCTTTTCTTATCAGTATTGTTCTCTCTTTCCTCCTTAATTTATCTTTTTCTTTTTTCTTCATTTGTCCTCCCCTTTTCCCCCTATATTTTCTATAATTCCTCAATTCCTGTACCTCATTTTTACATTCGGGAACCTGGGACTGCCTAAAAAATTCGTATTGTTTCTTCCTGACAACATGGCATCATTTCCTGATCTCCAATTTTCCCTTTCATACCCATTTCTCATCTGCGGTTCAAACCTATTTTTTACGGGTATTTCAAAGCTTTGGGGATAAAAATCATGCCTATTCGCACCTCTAGATGGATATGTGTAATTTCTGGGGTATTCATCTCTTTGCATCTTATATTGCCTCTTTCTTTCTTTCCACTTCCCACCTCTGTCCCCATATGATTGTGGCTCTCGCCACCTTCCTAGGGAACATTCTCTTACTGGTGTTAATTTTCTCCTTTCATCAAATGATCGTTTTTGTTCCCGTTCCTCTTTCCCCAAACTTTTGGGCCGTTCCTCTATTCCTTTTCCTATTACATCTTGATAATGATTACCAGTTTTAAAATCCTCCTTATCCCTATTAAACTTTTTTTGTTTTTTCTTCATTAGTTCTAATTCATTCTTCTTCAATTTACTAATGATACCCCGTTCCAATCCTTTATAATCTTCTAACTCTCTAAAAGGGTGTACAAGACTCTTTAAAATCTCTATTTCTTTTTCTGTTCCCATTAAACATTCACGTCTTTCATTAACTATAATATTCATCAAAGCAAGTGAACATGAATCCAATATTTTATACCATTCTTTTGTGAAACTTTCAGAACCATTCTCAAAACTAGGCAATTTCTTAATGCGTAACCCACGAGGTATTAATTTGTTAGACAAATACGTTTCCAAAGATATCACTTCCCACCACAAATTTGATTCTTTTAAAAGTAATTTCTGTAGCTTTTTCATAATTCCCTCCAAGTCCTCATCAAAGTCCTGATTTAGTTCCACTGATGAAAAAACACTTTTGGATAAGTTCTTCCTTTCTTCTCTGAGACTAAACATGTTCTGGCTGCTTCTATAGGACTTCCACAAAGGCTAAATTACCACAAGATTCAAAAACACAAATGTGTGTCAGTCCCCTTTCAAAGCGCTCCTTTTAACTTGCAGCTGTGTTTCTTTATATGTAGCAGATCAGCCTCAGAACTGCTTAAACGAAAAACTTGTATCTTATGCCAGAACAGACAAAGACTTTCACAGCGCTGTATTTTAAAATCAGTCTCAACAGGATACCAAAATTTCCAATTCAATATGCATTTTTATCCACAGTAACAGGACAATTATGTTCTGGTATATTTGAACAATGAATGATTTTCCAGTATATGCCGGGTTGTTCAAATATTGGTCTAATATGTGTCCACTCAAAAGTGAATAATTCTCCAAGATAATATCGGGAAAAGTTCAAAAGACACACTTTATTTTTAAAATCCACCATTAAAAATCAAATCGCACTTTCATTATCCAAAGCATGAATAACATATCTTCTTTATGCACAGCAGCAATCAGAAAACATGGGGTTTTGCAGTTAGGTTCTGGGATAGATGGATATACCCAGGTGGGAGCTCACCAGATCCGCTGGACGCCGATGTATATTGCGGGGGCTTTCTGTTCGGGAATTGCGTTACCCGTGAATCTCAAACGTTCCCTCCGCTGGCTGTCCTCCGGCTGTGAACCTCCCGGCGCTGCACGCGCCTTCAACCGCTCTGCTCTCCTCCCGTTACGGAATGCTCTCTGCTGTCTCCCGGATAGTGACCACGTCCGCCTGCTGCCGCCAACGCGTTTCTCCCCTTAATTGGGTCTTTCTCAAGGCACAGGTGGTCATGGTCTGGTCACTCGCTTTATACTACCTTTACAGTTTCTATTATACTGATTCCTGGGTATATCCATCCATCTAACAGGGTTCTCTTAAAGATATATTCACTGTTATGGTACATATTTCATAAAACAACACTATTGTCATAAAATAACATAAATCTTAATACGGGGTTATTTTTTTACATCAAGTAATCCATATGGAAACACATAAAAGTTGTTACGGACAGAAACACGTCTCTGCTTTTTGGGCTTTAATTCAAAAACCACTTCAGCTCAAAGCTACCATTTAAACCTCTCGGCTGAAGTGTCTTGAGCTCATGTATCCACCACATTTCTTTTTTAGCTAATGCCGTAGCCACATCATTTCTTCTCCAATTGCCTTTTACTTGATCAATAACTTTAAAACTCTCAATACTGTCAGTAGAACAATTATGTGCTTCCTTACAGTGGGCAGAAAAACAATGATTCTCTACACCCTTTTTAATGTTTTTCAGGTGCTCGCCCATTCTAATTTTAAACGGGCGACTTGTTCTTCCCACATACTGTCGGTGACATTTGCATTGTAGTAGATAGATCACATTACTGCTCCCACATGTCAGAAAATGTGTGATCTTATATTCCTTCTTCGTGTTGTTTGACATAAAAGAAACTATTTTATTACCTTCTTTATTTTTAACCCCTCGGCACCCCACACATAAACCACATCGATAAAAGCCTTTCGATTTCACTCTAGTAATCATTGTAGGTTTGGGAGAAATAGCACTTTTTACTAAATGGTTTTTTAAATTGGGTGCCCGTTTATATATCACCTGCGGATTGTCAGGTAATATCTTATCTAGAATAGGGTCTGTCTTCAAGATACACCAATGTTTTTTTATTATGGTTTCAACTTGTTTATATTTACTATTAAATGTGGTTATAAAGGATATATTGGGCTTATTTTCTTTCCTTTGACTT
This sequence comes from Pseudophryne corroboree, assembly GCF_028390025.1. Taxonomy (NCBI): domain Eukaryota; kingdom Metazoa; phylum Chordata; class Amphibia; order Anura; family Myobatrachidae; genus Pseudophryne; species Pseudophryne corroboree. The sequence continues at coordinate 602,563,678 of NC_086446.1, forward strand.
GATTTATGGAGTAGACTTTCTCTATCCAATATCTCTACTTCATTTAAAACTTTCTCTAAATTCATTTGTTTATAACCTTTATTGAGAAATTGTTCTTTCATTGTGTGAACTTGTTCTTTATATATTTTATTATCTGTACAATTTCTCTTCAGGCGTCTAAATTGACTACCAGGGACAGCTTGTAACCAGGTGGGATGATGATTACTATCTCTTCCTATAAAGGAATTGCTATCTGTTGGTTTGGAGAAATTTTTTGTGCATATATTTAAATCTTTAATATATACAGTTAAGTCCAAATAATTCACCTGGGTCTCACTATTCACAAAAGTCAAACATATACCCACATTGTTTGCATTTAATCCTTCTTGAAATCTTTGTAGGGAATCTATACCTCCCCTCCACACAAAAATTATATCATCTATGTACCGATGGTATTGTACGAGACCCGCCCCCAGCTCGCTCCACACAAATTGTTCCTCCACCAATTCATGAAGATATTAGCGAAGCTGGGCGCGAATCTCGTACCCATCGCGGTACCAAGGCGTTGTATGTAATGGGTATCTTTGAAAAAGAAATGGTTGTTTTTCAAAATAAAATCAATACTTTCCAGTATAAAATCTTTTAAACCCGGTTCCGTGTTTTCTTTTTCTAGTGCATTTTTGACTGCTTCCAAACCACAACTGTGTTCTATAATTGAATACAGAGATCCTACGTCTGCAGTCACCAAAATGTTACCTTGTTGCCAATTGATCTCCTTTAATTTATTTATAGTGTCAGTGGTATCTTTCAAATACGCCTTACTCTTACACGCTATAGGTTGTAAATATGAGTCGATTAATTGGGATAGATTTGCAGTAACAGATTCTACCCCTGCTACAATAGGGCGCAGGGGGGGATCTGTTGCGTTCTTATGGACTTTAGGTAGACCATACATCACTGGAAGGGTGGGGTCTTCTATTTTCAAAAATTCCCCTTCACTTTCCGTTATCACCCCCATGTCACTGTATTTTTCTACAAGTGTATATAATTCCCTTTTAATTCTATCCATGGGACTTAACTGTATATATTAAAGATTTAAATATATGCACAAAAAATTTCTCCAAACCAACAGATAGCAATTCCTTTATAGGAAGAGATAGTAATCATCATCCCACCTGGTTACAAGCTGTCCTGGTAGTCAATTTAGACGCCTGAAGAGAAATTGTACAGATAATAAAATATATAAAGAACAAGTTCACACAATGAAAGAACAATTTCTCAATAAAGGTTATAAACAAATGAATTTAGAGAAAGTTTTAAATGAAGTAGAGATATTGGATAGAGAAAGTCTACTCCATAAATCAAGTCAAAGGAAGAAAATAAGCCCAATATATCCTTTATAACCACATTTAATAGTAAATATAAACAAGTTGAAACCATAATAAAAAAACATTGGTGTATCTTGAAGACAGACCCTATTCTAGATAAGATATTACCTGACAATCCGCAGGTGATATATAAACGGGCACCCAATTTAAAAAAACATTTAGTAAAAAGTGCTATTTCTCCCAAACCTACAATGATTACTAGAGTGAAATCGAAAGGCTTTTATCGATGTGGTTTATGTGTGGGGTGCCGAGGGGTTAAAAATAAAGAAGGTAATAAAATAGTTTCTTTTATGTCAAACAACACGAAGAAGGAATATAAGATCACACATTTTCTGACATGTGGGAGCAGTAATGTGATCTATCTACTACAATGCAAATGTCACCGACAGTATGTGGGAAGAACAAGTCGCCCGTTTAAAATTAGAATGGGCGAGCACCTGAAAAACATTAAAAAGGGTGTAGAGAATCATTGTTTTTCTGCCCACTGTAAGGAAGCACATAATTGTTCTACTGACAGTATTGAGAGTTTTAAAGTTATTGATCAAGTAAAAGGCAATTGGAGAAGAAATGATGTGGCTACGGCATTAGCTAAAAAAGAAATGTGGTGGATACATGAGCTCAAGACACTTCAGCCGAGAGGTTTAAATGGTAGCTTTGAGCTGAAGTGGTTTTTGAATTAAAGCCCAATAAGCAGAGACGTGTTTCTGTCCGTAACAACTTTTATGTGTTTCCATATGGATTACTTGATGTAAAAAAATAACCCCGTATTAAGATTTATGTTATTTTATGACAATAGTGTTGTTTTATGAAATATGTACCATAACAGTGAATATATCTTTAAGAGAACCCTGTTAGATGGATGGATATACCCAGGAATCAGTATAATAGAAACTGTAAAGGTAGTATAAAGCGAGTGACCAGACCATGACCACCTGTGCCTTGAGAAAGACCCAATTAAGGGGAGAAACGCGTTGGCGCAGCAGGCGGACGTGGTCACTATCCGGGAGACAGCAGAGAGCATTCCGTAACGGGAGGAGAGCAGAGCGGTTGAAGGCGCGTGCAGCGCCGGGAGGTTCACAGCCGGAGGACAGCCAGCGGAGGGAACGTTTGAGATTCACGGGTAACGCAATTCCCGCACAGAAAGCCCCCGCAATATACATCGGCGTCCAGCGGATCTGGTGAGCTCCCACCTGGGTATATCCATCTATCCAGAACCTAACTGCAAAACCCCATGTTTTCTGATTGCTGCTGTGCATAAAGAAGATATGTTATTCATGCTTTGGATAATGAAAGTGCGATTTGATTTTTAATGGTGGATTTTAAAAATAAAGTGTGTCTTTTGAACTTTTCCCGATATTATCTTGGAGAATTATTCACTTTTGAGTGGACACATATTAGACCAATATTTGAACAACCCGGCATATACTGGAAAATCATTCATTGTTTAAATATACCAGAACATAATTGTCCTGTTACTGTGGATAAAAATGCATATTGAATTGGAAATTTTGGTATCCTGTTGAGACTGATTTTAAAATACAGCGCTGTGAAAGTCTTTGTCTGTTCTGGCATAAGATACAAGTTTTTCGTTTAAGCAGTTCTGAGGCTGATCTGCTACATATAAAGAAACACAGCTGCAAGTTAAAAGGAGCGCTTTTAAAGGGGACTGA